>NC_083598.1:13277197-13586977 GCF_020882245.1 Rhopalosiphum padi | reverse complement strand
ATTATTTTTGAGTAAATTCAGTATTTAAATAATTAATTATACCTGCTTAATTGATAAAATTATATTATTGAAATTATAAGTAGGCTTGACATAGGTATTTAATATCAACTAAACTCTATTATACAAGGTAGTCTGGATAACCGAATATAATTGTATAACGAAAACACAATTCGTTTCGTAGAGGACCAATAAAGATTACAGATTATTCTGGTATATTTGGTGCATTTCTCTAGATGTATTATCTGACAAGTGACAACATAACAAAGTCCAGTACTAATTTCGCCCATTATGGTTTTACATCCTCGGCAGAACGTTATGATTTGGTCCATTAAATTGTCTTCCGGTCATGTCGTGGACTTCCCGTTAAAGGAGCACGCAAAAATAAAAAAATAAATTATAATAAAAAATATGGCCCGTTATGTAAAACTGTACTCATACTGGAAGGTAAGTCGTCTTCAAGTAATTCATTCAGTGAATTCATTCGAGGGAGACGAGAAGCGATATGTTTATTTTTTTGGTAGTTTCCAACCAAAAACAATGGTCAATCATGTCCAGCGTAATAACGTATCAAATATTCTCACTGGGGTAATGATTCGTTTAACAGAAATATATTGGCACATTGTTTCAAGTGATATATTGTTTTTCTTACTCTTGAAGACACTAGGTCATTTTTGAACAGTTATATTTTTTTGTTTTTTTTTTCCCAAATTAATCACAACATAACATGTTGATCGTCTTTAAGCAGAATTTTAATACAAAAAAGTATAGATTATAACAGACAGTTAAAATTGTTAAAAAGCATAATTAATTTATGTTATTATTTATTACAATAATATGTTAGTATTGAATAATGAACTAATTCAAGAAAAGTACAAGATCATAACACAAACATTTAGTTAGTGTTGAACAGGTAATATAATATGTTTAGACAACCTATTTTGAAAATAACCTAAAACCGTATCTTACATATTAAAATCGATGTATTGAATTATTATTTTATGAGCATTCTTTAAAGTTTAAATAAAAAAAATATTTTTAGAATTACAATATAAAAATAATGATATTTTAAAAGATGGCAAAATAAATTAGTACAAAACATAAAACAAATTAGAAGTAACTATAACTTTTAAAAAAAAAAAAAAAAATACTAAAAAATAAAATTACATCCTTACTCTACCGAAACTAAATATACTATGCATATTATATAGTATTTATTTTAATTATTAGAGCTAAATATAGAATATAATCAAATTATTATTCTCATAACCGGACAATAATTTTAAAATTAAAAATATTTATAACACTTGTTTTAAATGTATTTAGTGTACTTAAACTAAAAGTAATGTGCCTATTTATTTATAATTTAATATTTATGTTTTTTTATTTAACCATTTAGATTTGAATTTACGCCCATAAATATCTAAATTTATAAAATTAATTTTTATATCATTAATTGTATAGTCGTATGAACATTTTACGTACAAATTATACTCGCCTAAATATGTCTGCATTGTCTGCATAATACGTATAATAACGATTTATATAAATGTTAATGTAAATTTTAATTATAGTATTAGGTACATTTTTAAGAAACCAATTATTTTATTATCATTATAATAATATTAATTAACACAAAATATGTTATAACTTAGATACATTAAAAATATATGCAACCTAATTCTGACTAAATGACATATTTGACTAGTGAAAAGGGAAAAACGAAAAATATCTGTTATTTACATATCTAGCGAAGTTTATATATTAATAATATAAGGAATTTCCAGTAAATCAGTTAGTCCCCTTAGAACAGTCGATACTCTTTGAGATACACTAGTTAACTAAATGTCTGGAACACCCGGAAATATTTAACGACCGACAGTCGCACGTATTCAAATACTTAAACAATAATAATTGACCCACTTGTCGCGGTTTTTTTACTCCTTTTATGTTTTTTAATGGTTGCCCTTTTGTTTCGGGCTGAAGCGAAAGCCAGACGAGACAATAAATCTGAATTTATGACATCAAGCCCGTGTGCTCTGGTTGCCTGTCGTCCAAACAGAGGCCATATAATAACTTGGAGAATGCACGAACTACACGCGACCAATTAACAGGGATCTAAAATAAAAATCTCAAGTTTTTAATTATTATGATTACAAGAAGAACAACAATGAATATCACTATGGAATTGATAATAACTAGCATACTCAATACTCATATGCCAAATCAACTTGACCCGATTCCTCAAAGTTGTGTCATGGGTGATACCATCATGTTTTATAATTGTATATGGTTTTTTTTCCGAACTATTACACAATAGTGTAACACCAACGAAATGAGTCAGTAAGAGGAGCTACTTAGAAATAACGACAAGTCCTTCATTTTAATAATTTCAAGGAAAAATCTTGTATTCAATGTTTATTGTTTATATTTGTATATATTTGAATTAAAATTTGGGCATTGTTTCAATTCTAAAAATATTGATTGGTAATAGGTTACATTACATTTATAATGTTCATTGTTCATCAATCGAAACGCGGTAATTACAACACAATATATAAATATATAATCGTCACTAATAAATAATAATTAATTACGAAAGTTCTTATATTGATATGAAAAACTAAATAAATTCTTTTAATTACCAGGTATTAATAATGTAAAATGATATAAGTGTTCTTATACTAAACTTTGCTAAAAAAAAATCAATAATATTGATTTTAGAAAACGAAAACATGCATGTTGGTTTGAATAACCTGTTAGTATCTTGTACCTTAACTATTAATAAATCTCATATTTCATAAACAACTGGAGTTTCTTGTTCTTTATCTTCTAATGTTAGAATTTAAATAAAGTACTTATGATAAACAAACCCAGTATTGCCCATACTCAGTTTCGGGTTTTTTGGTTAATCAATATCTTTTTAGTTTTTACATTAACGATTAAGAAATGTATACTAGGTAGGTATTACTTTAATATTAATTAGAATTTATTAAGTAATATTTTTATTAAAAGCACAAAATTAAATTGAATATAAATTATGTGAATTCAATTAAGTAACATCATGAAATCAATAAAAAAACCACCTACAAGTACAGTACATTTAAAAATTGTATAGAATAAATAATTTTTCAACGTCTTAAAAAATAATATACTTGTATAGCTGTATGGGTACTGTAATAGCTGTAAAAAATGCTACTGTGCTAGACTTCCAATTATTCATAGTTGAACCAAGGAAACATTAATTTATAATAAGATGATAGATATTATTTTTTTTAAATATTAGTTAAAGGAAATAATTCAAATATACCGTTGTTCTATACCATGTGACAAGTAACTGTAGTTATTCAAAAATTGTTAACTTACATTTTTTCTATGAAAATTATTTTATTTTTTTATGAAATAATAATCTACTTATTTTATAAAATAAATATCTATTTTGATTACCTGTCTTATGAAGGTTTTTAGTTTTTTACTAACATATCTATTTTTTTTTTTTTTTTTTTGAACATTAAAAACAAAGTCACACCATTACATCAGAAAATTGCTCTAATAATTTAACCTTAAATTGTATTTATTCTTTAAATTTAAATAAATAAATGTTTTTTATATAATATATATTATAATCTCTATTCCTACCGTGATTTTATTTTTAATATGAATGTTGCAGTGTACTTAAAAACTGTAATCAACGTGGTAAATATTTTAAGCTCAACTAGTTAATTTCAATAAATCATTAATCGGATAAAAATTAATTTTATCATGATCCAAGTTTCTGTGCATCGCATAGGTAACTTTAACGATATATATATATATATATTATAATGTAACAATAACCTACATATTTATACCAAACGTTCTATCAAGTGGATTGTCAAGGATTCGAAGTGTCATTATATGATTAGGTACAGCTATTATTTAGACCTTCCTAAGATTTTTACGATGTCCAAAATATCAACATACAAGAAACAACGACGTAAAAACATTAGATGTTCGTTTAAAAAATTACTAAACCATGACTATATATATATTTTTTCATCGTGTGCTTGAAACAAAAAAAAATGTTCGAGGTTTTCCGGTCCGTCTTTTTTTCATTTAACAACACCCATGTAATCATCGACTTAGTTTGTGTCAACGGTGGTCTCCTATAATATACACCGGAGAAAGCGATATGTAAAAAAAAAAAATACACGCAAACGATAATGTATTAAAATATATTCGTATCTACATACCTACTATTATACATATCTATAATATCGTTGTACGCAGAAAAATATTCTCTACACTAATTTTTTTTTATTTCGACCTCATAGGCCGAATCTTACGGAAACGCGACCACTGCACCGCTGTACGGTCGTAATAATATTATACATATATTATATTTAATTCTATGTGTCCGAGTACACCTATACATTCGTTTTCGATCCGAAATACGACGACGACGCCGCCGTGAGCGGTTTTATAGAAACCAACGGTCGCGTCGTCCGTGCTTGGTCCGGCCGTCGGGTCCGCGCTGCGGCGAATGCGCGCGCGTGCTCGCGGAACGCCCGGCGCCGACGGTGCGCGCGATAAAGACCGCTGTTACGGCGACGACGTCACCCGAGGGATATTTTCACTGGTCCGCGGAAGGAAACGTCCGAGAAGAAGAAACACAACAAGAAACGTGTTATTATTGTTTATAACCTCCAATTAATAATTTGTTCACCGCGATTATTCACGTCCGCACGCCGTATACATTGCGTATATGTGTATCTTGGTCACGACCTTCGAGCATCCGTGAACGGCCTTGTTGGGCCAATATTCGAGCGAGAGAAAAAATATAGGCACACACGACGTATACTAGTTTTCTTTTTCGTGTCTACTACAAAACCGATATAAGCGTGCACGCGCATACTGCTCACACTCACAAACGTACTAACGTAAAATGTGTACATATAATATAATATTATATACATATATATATATATATGTACCTACATGTAAATATTTTAAGACGGCGAGAAAGAGAGAGAGAGAATACAATTGATGAGTATAGCGTTACATTGCTGCAAAAACGCCATTTCGTGGGCGGATGTATCTCCCGGATATTGTTTACTTCGACTTTCAGACAATCTCGTTTTCACCAGCCGTTTCAACAATAATATCACTTTCGGTCAAAATGTATTTTAAACCATCGAATAGTTTTTTTTTCAGAACTAAATGTTATAAGTGTCAAGTAAATTATCTAATAATAAGCTTTTGTGATACAAGTATCAATATATTTAATCGTATTTTAAATTAAACACGTAACTTTGATTTGTGAAAACGCCATTATTCGTCCATAATCATGATATTATAACATATTGACCATATTATTATTAACTAGGTACAATAACATATTATAGTTTATTATTATTAACCTATACTTTTATTTTGGTCAATTTAAACAATCACTTAATGTTTAAACTTATTGTTTAAAAAAAAAAAAAAAATAGGAGGTGCGTGAGACATAACATTGAAGTAAAAATAATCCTACTACAAATCAATTATCTGCTTTTTAAACTTTTATCATTATTTGTTGCATTTTATTATCGTTTTTTTTAAATTAGTTTAATTGTTTGATAGTCTGTGTAATTTGTTTTATATTTCATAATTTATAATCTAATGATAATAACTGAACCAAATATATTCATACATCGTACATACTTAAAGATATTATAATGATATCACACACTATAGGTAACTTTATTATAGTGGGTAGTTATTACCTCATAGTAATACATTTTTTAATTCGACAGATGCTAATATTATTATAAAAATCCTGTTTTGAGTATTTTATTTTAGCTATAAAAACCTTTACAGATTATTATTACCTAATGAATGAATTTCCCAAATGAAGGTATTATTACATCAGTTGAATATAATTATTTAAATTTGAAATCAAGTTTTAATAAAAAATATATCAATGAGTCAATAGTAAATTCTCCATTTATGGTTTATACTCATGCAGGGTTAATGCGTCATGCCTACACAATGAATAATATATTATAATGGCTTATAGGTGGGGTTATAATATTTATTCTTTGACATACATATGAACACATAATGTATTGTTTTAAAACAACAAAACTACTGGTATTAAAAAAATAACTAATATAATTTATAATATAATTTCAATAAATTGCTTTTTATTTTATTCTTTATCGCCATATTTATTATATTCCTGTAGCAAAATAAAAATACACGAATATAATATATTTGATTTTTACATGTCATTCATTATCTATTATTATAATATTTTCAACATTCATACCGGATTTTTGGATTATTTTCTCTACTCCATCATAAATTAAATATTACATACACATAGTATTTAGTTTCGTAACCAATATTTCACGTTATTTTTAAAACTTAGTTACAAGTTAAAATAAGTTACTTACAAACATTTTATTTGACCCAAGTCAGATTTTATAATCAATGCCCACTTGAATTAAATATGCATATATAGTTACAGGGGTTATATAGTTTAAATTTAAAATGCATCAAGCTATATCATAGTTTAAGTTCCTATTATATAATAATATTAACGAGTATTTCAATATATAATCTATTAAGATTTGAAAATTCACCACAATTAGTTTTGTAAGGTAATCACGTACGACGTACCTATCTATTATGTACGTTTTATTGAGTAGTAGTTGATAAATAATTCTTATAAGTGCTATGTAAGCCAAATACTTAATACAAACCAAATATTATATAATACGAATTTTACACAATGTGATTCATCAAATATACTTATCCCAATTTCATTCTTTAGTGATGTCTTTATTTAAATTTTGATTTTTTTACTAGATGCCTATATACTTAAAAATAATATTTTTAATAGATACCTTTATTTTATATACTACTAAATACTTGTGTCGGTATAAATTTAGTTTTAGTTTATTTTTTTTCAAATATGAATTCCCACATTTTGCTGTAAATCGTTTGACAGATTATTTTATTTACATTTTACAAAAATATACATACAAAAATACATATTTAAATGAGCAATTTCTGACTTATTAATCTATATTAACATCGTATAGTTGTCATAAATATAATAAATACTTAACTAATATCACAAGGTGCATTTTAAGTATAAAGTTGTAAGGACATCCATTTAAATTTAAATAAATCGACTAACATAGTATAGAGTATTCAGTATATAAAACATAACATTCAGAGATATTTATTAAATAATAATATTTCTCACAACCTGAACTCATCAACAAAATTGTGACTTAAATAATATTTCAAGTCGTTGACCATCAGTTAATGAATATAATCGGAAAAAAGTTTTAGGTAATACCTATTTAACTTTTTACATGTATAACCAATCGAAATAAAACTGTAAATAATTATTACTGTGTAACTGTCCACCCAAATAAATTCATTTATAAAAACGAATTGTACTTTAATCGTAACTAAATATTTATTTTATTTTTATTATTAACTCGTACATATTGTATATTATACATTTTTAGTTTTTAAAATTATATTATGAATTATGACTATTAATTATTATTTATTTGAATTGATAAAATAATTGAAAATAACTACCTATATTAATAAATATTATAAAGATTAATAAGTTTAAATAAATAATAAAAGTATGTAAAAGATGTATTATATTAAAGTTAAAATATAAATATATATATAATAGCAAATTACATTTTTTTCTATTTTACAGGGATATGTTACTTAACCGTAAAAGCTGTTGTTGCAGTTCGTCATTTTGAAGACGGTTATTCACAAGGTAATTCCGATGATTCATATACTAATACGTGCATGTTATAAATATATATATATATATAATCCATTTAATAGGTAGGTAGTAGGTACCTATATAATAATAAGTATGAACTATGCAATATATATCCATCTAGGTCATTATCACCCTGACGGTAATTCATAAAAATAATAGTTGCATAACATATTGACCTCTAGCACTTTCTCCAACCAAAAATGTTTTGGTAAAAAAAACCTATGAGGTAGGTACAATTTTTTTCTCCACACCTATCACGATTGTCTCGTGCGCGTTTTTTTTCTAAGAAGTCACAAATAGTTGCATAACCGGTGTGTGTGTGACATTATGTAACGTAAGTATAAACGTATTGGACGAGAGAAAAGTAAAAAATAACATGTGTGAGAGGAAAAACAATTATGTTTATTTTGGCGTACATGTAATATTACATTACACTGATATACGGAACTGCATTTCCGATTTTTATGTTGTCGCACTTTCTCTGATGTTCTATAGGAATTAATTTTTGTGCACCTATGAACGTTTTATATTTTTATATAACATGGTACCTATCTACTTTGAATATAAACATTTTATTAAATATTATTTATGTTTAACTTTGTTGTATTAAAAATAAGTCTAAGCAAAAGACAAATAAACCCGGGGCTGATGTAGGTATTATTATTATTATTGTTATTATTATACTTGTTAGTTGTTTATGTATTACATTTTTACAAAACAAAAGACCTTGCGCTGCTTAAAACATCTGACGGTAAGGCACCCGGATATCGTGCATAAAATGGAAAGTAAATGAGTGTAGGCGGCGTAATATATTTTCTTTAAAACACGCCGATTTACATATTATACGCAGTCTGTTTTGTCGGGTCGGTGAAATATAATATTAATTTTGTAAATATGTTCAGAAAGGTTACAAGTCCACTGTTTGCCACACGCTCGGCAAGTTCAATTGGTTGTACATAATTTTCACTTTGAACAACCTACGAATAACATTTTTAAACCAAGTTTATTTTTATTGATACAATATATACGTAGGTTTAGTATCTAACCATTTTTAACCTACACGTTCATTTGTTTTTTATTCTTTTAAATTATTATATAGTCACTGTACTAGAAAGTAACATAATTTTCAGCTTAAATTCATAGTTTCCCATAACAATAAAAACAATAAAATTATAATTTATAAATTAACTAAATATTATATAAAAAAAATAGGTACTTAATTAGTTTATATTTCTAATTATTATTATACAACATTATTTTCCTTACGACAAAAAATATTTAATATAATTAATTAAATTAAGTAATAAGTTATCGATACACATCTAGATCTTAATTATTATACTCTTAAAAATGTTATGATAATAGTAGGTACAGTAGGTACACATAAAATACATTTGTACATTTTTAATACTATTACAAAATATACAATAAAAAATATTTATAAATGACAATTAAGTTTCATTTCACTTATGACATTCAGTCATTAAATGCTATTTGTATAAAAAACTTTTTTTCATGGATACTATTTTACAATGAATCATATAAATTACAACAATAATCTACCCTTTTAAAATTATTTCTAATTATAAATTGTTTAAAATCTAATCAATTAATCTTAAAAGTAAAACGCATTTCATAGGATTAAACACACTCCTCGAAAACAATTAAGATTTTTTTTTTTATACAACAAGAAAATTACAAAATACTCGTACCTACATATGCAGAGTCAAACTGTGTCATGATTAATGGTAACTTGTAACATTCTATTTATGAGCGTAAACAGTAGCAATGAATGATCACCAGATAAAATGCATTTAAATAAATGATTGATTAACAGATGAATAAATGATATTGACTTTAAATTATTTGAATATTTTTATAAAATAAAAATAAACACTTTGAATATGAAGAAAACATTAATTTTTAAAAGTAATAAATAAATTTATTCTCCTAAATATAATGGGCAATTTAATATTACCTAAAGTTAACTTTTTAACTTATGTATATATTTATTTTAATATATTTATAGTAATTTGTGGGAATATAATATAACTGGCTACTAATTAGTGTGGGTTGTTGTTGTTTTTTAGAAAGAAAATGTACACCACGCCTCAGATGCAACCAAACGAGTGAAAGTTTTTCAGGTGTAAATATCGTTTATTTCTGAGCAATATTATTCCAGTCATACGCATAAAATCAAAATTTACTATTTCTAAAAATAAACTATATAAGTAGTTGCAAGTCATTATTTCACTATAACTATTACAAATTAAAAATTAAAAATCATTTAGACCATTTAGTACTTCTTATTATTACCATTATGTTTCAATTTTATTAACTAAAAAACTTTTAATAAATTTAACTGTGGTAAACAATAATATTTAGTTTTATACATTTGTATTATAATATAATTAAATATGTAAAATTATTAGTTAATGAGCACGTGTGTCATACTATAATATTATAATAACTAATCATTTTATATTTTTAAACTATATTGATTGATTCTAAAACAATCGTCTCTTAAATACTTCTTAAATAGTAATTAATGTATAAATGTATAATATAAATTAAAAATGTTAACTACTTCACTGTTTATACATAAACTGAACTATACAGATGAGTGTTAATAATACGAAAGTAATATTTTATCATTGACATATTATACTTCAATTAAAATTTAAAATTGTATACCCTATCTATTACAATATAAAAGTGACCATTAAAGTGAAATCAGAATTGAAACTGATAAGGAAATACCTATAGGCTATATTATACGCATTTAAAAATCCTTTACATATCTTAGTTTCTTGTATGTAATAAATATAGATTTAAACTATGATAAGGCACACAGAAAACTTTTGTGTAAAATCGTTTTCTTATTTCACCCACTGATTAAACAAACACATATTTCTTATCGACTATCGCAATTATTAT
Source organism: Rhopalosiphum padi (assembly GCF_020882245.1). NCBI lineage: Eukaryota > Metazoa > Arthropoda > Insecta > Hemiptera > Aphididae > Rhopalosiphum > Rhopalosiphum padi. Next base: position 13,576,254 of record NC_083598.1, on the reverse strand, counting down.
CACATGAAAGTTACAGTGCTATTATATACTATAATACAATTTTATAGAGGGCGTCTAGCTATGTTTAGATAGGTAATACAAATAAATTGTATGTTTTCATGGAACCGTCCAAATAACTGATTAGTGATTAGTTAGTTATCCTAGTGTTGCTAATTTACTTCCAATATCAAAGTAGGCCGACATTATCTTATCGACGATTGAATTCACTCTCACACTATAGATTTCCATCTAATTTTTCCCATTCTTTGACGGTTTTGCGGTTGCAACACTATAGGGCGTCTGAAATTGTCTAATGATACCTATGTAAGTGTGTGGGGAGCACAAAAACAGATAACTTTCTATATGTGTCAAATATAATACTTAGTTATTTGAATTTTTTTTTATTTATGATTATTATTATTATCTATTTTTATTCTTGTTGTACCTCACCTAAACTGATCGCAAATTTATAACCATCGGCATAGCGCCTACGTATATTCATATAATTAGCAGTACACTAAATCTGAACGAAAAAAGTAACTCTCACTAAAAGTTAAAACATTATATTATCTTACGTTACATAAACAACATATATTTACATTTAATCGTTATTATTATGTCAATACGTGTAATTTATAAATGTTTAATGAAGCACCTACTGAAACTATTTATAATAAGTACTTTAATAAAATATAACTTGTACGATTAATTAAAATTTTGTTAGCAGGCTGTAAACGCTTTCAGATGAACAATAAATAACTTACTATAGGTAGGGTCAAACATTTGTAAAACAAATAATAATTTATAATTTATACTGAGTATTAAAAAATTGTTTAATCAATTAAAATTTTTATATGATTTTTTAGATTTTGTTATTAATTTATTTAGTAGTTTTAACTTTTTGATATCTATTAAAAACGGCCATTGACTTTTTATTAAAATAAATTGATCAACCTTAATAGCTAGGTTCTTGGGTAGTTTTTAGCTAGCTATAATTCCTAATATATAATAACTGACCCGGTGATCGCCATTTGTTACTTTAGTAATATGTAAATTGTGGAGTTAAAAGGTCTTAGAAATAACCCGTGATTAATTACCTATATGGCAGGTTTAACATATACAACTCGTGCATAAATATGAGTACATAACACTACTTTTACTTAAATAATTGAGTACAATTAAAAATATAAAATGTTACTTCCCATTAAACTTTTAGTTTCTAATAAATAGAATAAATTATACTTGTTACAAATTTGACTGATTATACCCAGACAAATGTTTTCATCTTTTAACCTAATAAACTTACTATTTTATTGATTATATTTATATTATAAAACTTTATTTCGTAAGCCATACTCCTATGTATGTATATAATATAACATCATAAGTTATATGCCTATTATAGTATTGTAGACTGTATTATAGTAATGAGTACTGGGTACCAACTACCAATGCAAGGAGAAAGTGATAAGTGTTGAGTCATTTATATGAATTATTATCATAATAATAATTATTGCCCGTTCAAATAATAATATATTTAATAAAACAATCATGGTAATTACTAATTAATAATCACGGTCCCTAATTATATTAGGGTAGTTAGTTTAATTACCAATTACAAAAAATATGTATATCTATGTTTATTATCTTAAAAATATATAATCATTACATTTAAATGCAACATTTGTTTTAGCTCCCTCTACAAACCACTAGAACATTCTTCTACTAATTTTTAATATTATATTAAAACATAAAGTATACATTTTTAATTTTAATAATTTATGTATTTTATGACAGCTTACGACTTTACTGGTAGACATCAGTATCATATAAATCGACCACCTAGACAAACTGTCCGAGAATCTTTTCACTTTCCTTCAAGTGATAACCAGGATCAAATAGGATATAGCGATGTTACATACCCAGAAGGTAGAAGCGCTAAATCAGGTAGACGTGCCAAATTACCATCCGAGTTCCAAGAAACTCTACCTGAGGAACAGACTGAATATCCACCTGTCGGTACGGAAGAAGCTCGGTATTTATCTCCACAAGCCATAGCCAAAATTTCAGAAACTCTTGGCGCTATCAACACTGTGGGGAGGTACCTAGTTAATTATACAAGGGGAACCACAGATGACAGACTCGACAGCCCACAGAGTTATCCAGTAAGTAAGTATATCTTTATAGAGAATAAAATAAGAATCTTGCATAATATATAGCATATATACATATACATATATACATATATGTATAAAGTATTTAACTTTTAACATTATTTAATTTACTTATAAAGTAATGAGCCTCTTATAAAATATTAAAGTATACGAATTCTAATAGATATTTTTCATTGTCGTAAATGTTTTCATACAGTGATAAGAATTAAAAAATAAAAATTATTTTAAATTATTTATAGTTTTTTAAAACGCAATATTGAATATTTAACATAATTTATTTCTAAGTTACATATTTGTGCTTTGCGCATACATAAATTAGAGGGCATTTGAAACTTTAACAATTTAAAGATAACATAAATAAATAACCAATAAACATCCATAAATAAATTGACTTCCGTATTAAACCGGATGGGTCAGCTGAATTTGGTCGACAAATACTGATGTATGAGAAGGTTTGCAGAAACAAGGTGACCTGCCATCTGCAATATTCACTATCAGCAAAAACGTACTTGGTCGAAATATGACTGATATGGTAGTAAAACCATTAGTGAGTCTGGGTTCAGGCAAGGTGGTGTCACAAGACAATAGACCGTGCTCTACACCGGATGGTTCTCAGGGAAACTGTGAGGACCTTAGCAACTGCCCACAGCTGTTGCTCAACTTAGGGCATCTTAGACAATCCATATGCTTTAAGAATCTGTTCGTGCCAGGCGTGTGTTGCCCAAAAAAAACATCAGAACCGTAAGTATATAACTATTTATAAGGAGTATACTAGTAACGTAAGTGAAAGACTAAAAAAAAAACCAAAATTTATATTTTTCGAAATACTTAATTAGGTATGCTCAAGGTAAATAAGATTTTAGTAGAATTTTAAATTCTCATGATATTTTATATATTATTGTATTATAAAAGAATACATAAGTATTGATGTAAAAAAATACCTTTGACACAAACATACAAATTACAAAATATTCACCCTGCTTAAAAATGTAAATAATTATTAAGTATGCTGGACTTAATATATTTCTTTGTTTTGATACCTGCATGCATATTAAATTATTTTATATTCATTAGTTTCTAATCAACATTTCTACTTCTTTCTTAATAACAGGAAAATAAATTATATTGATTAAGATACAATCAGCCTTTATGTACTATCTTCTCAAGTGATTTTCTAAACTAATTATGATTTACTTTATGTAAAACTTATATTATATTAAAATTGATAATTACACATGCCTATACACGTACTTTTTTTTGGAAATCGTCAATGGACATTTTTTGTTTTATCACAACATAAGAGTAGAAAGTAATCCAATTGGAAGGGAAAAACGATTTTTAATAATATATACATACACACACTATATTATTCTTCTTTAGACCATTATCTCGTCCGTTTGTCTTATTCATGCGTAAAACTTAATTGCCGATGACCTTGCCCACCACATTCACCGTGTCCTCACGCACGCGCGCGCTTTCTTGCGATTACGATACACAAGTGAACAGTCGCGTCTATGCACGACATGCCGAACATTACCGAAAGGATAAAGAAAGGACAAAAAAACAATACGCGGCTATTCGATTTGTAACCGCTATTGCGCTCTATTTAACGCGCTTACTAAAAATTTCATTTGTTTATTAACACGCCTGTCTATGCGTGTTTGACTATCTAATCAAACATTGATTTTCACTTTTCATTTTCACATCACAAAAATATATTATTCACATATAAAAGGGGCTAATTACAGTGAAAATGTACTAGAATAAATTAGGAAATTCTCATATGTAATGTATGTTGAAACCCTCTGTTGTGTAAGCACTTCCGCAGCTATTATCTATCAAGTTTGACATGATTTTCGTTTTCACTCTTAGTATTAGATAATGCCATTGTGTCAATGAACAACATTTTTCAATATTTAACAAATGACGGAAATTAGTACGTGGTCAAAAATTAATATATCCTAACGTAATTTGTTGATTATAATTCAAACAAAAATGTATTCAATTTAGAGAAATTTTTTGTGGTAATAGTGTTCCAAGTTTCAACATTTTATATATTACATGGATATTATAATAACCGAATTTTATGAAAGCATGCATTTGTGGTCAATTCAACAATTAATTGTATAGCTATTGTAAATTATGTAAAAAATAATATAAGAATATAAGTAAATTTAAATAATTTAAATAATAGTCATTCAATTTTTATTAAACTGTTTTCATTTTAAATATGATCATTTTTAAAACTGTCAAAACGGATTTTCATTCAATATACAAATAAAAATAAAAATGTTTATGTACATTTTATTAATATTATAGCTATATAGATATTAAAAATACACTATTATATTAAATAAAAACAGTGCTACTGAAATTCATGAAGCGAAATGAGGAATTAAGCACTTAGTTTCTATATATACTCTCAGTATCTATCAGTACCTTAAGATTTAATATGTGCTAAGTATTAAAAAATATTAAAACATATATTATTTCAACATAATAAATTAATTAAATTAGATAAATATGTTTATAAACAAAGTAAATAAATAATTTACACAACTATATTTTTATTTTCTTATAGAATTGTTCCTGAAAAACCTTCAAAACCAGAACACTACGTGACACAGACTGCGGTCACTAGACCGCCGACAAATACCCGGCCACCCCCGGCTACTCGACCACCGCCTGCTAATATTATCACATTGTCTACTAAATCACCAATACTAGTAGCGACTAAACCAACAATAAGCTCGGTGTCTTCTAATACTATTGATGAAGGTATATACAGTTGATAAACAATATATATATATAATAATTAATATAATAAATAATAATAAAATGCACTTAACAAATCAAAAAATTATACACATTTAAATTATAATATAATATAATAATAATAAAAAGATTTATAAGCATATAGGCTCATATCTTATGATTATATTTAATGATTTAATGAATTAAATATTATAATAATATATTATAATTCGTATATTATTAACTAATTAATGTAAAATCAATATTTATGTTATTAATAAATAATAAACCTATCTTAACCTAAATACTTACAATTGAGTATTTGAGTGATAGAATTAGACAATTAGTATTAGAATTAGAATGTACTTGGAAAAATTTCCCGTTAAAACTCGTATCAAAGTAGCAGTTAATATTTTTAATATATTTTATCACCCTGTCACGCTATAGTAAATATGTTTATTTAACGCATAGCTGTTATATTAAGTATTTAGGTACTGCTGTTCTTATTTATGACAATCGACTGAGTAGTAAACTTGTATTAACATTTTATTTCAATTATATGTAGTAGTAAATTTTTCTTATAAAATATACTTTTAACGAACTCTTGCATTTATATATATATATATAAAAACTCGCATTTAGTAGTAGTAGATATTTACAAAATACGTTGGTAATTAAAATAATGGCTCAATAACCTTAGTTATGAACTATAGAAATTATTCTACGGGAATTAAAATAAAGATTAAATCTAAACATGTCATTGTTTATATCCGTTGTGTTGACATCTTCAGAAGATTGAAGAAAACGACTTCTATATATATAATTTAATATTACTAATATGGCCTAACTTATTTGATACATGAATAAACATACAAATAAATAATTTTCATTTTTTAATTTGTTAGTATATTAATATTATAACTAATTATTTAATAAATAAAATTAATAAAATTGTATTCAACAATAATTTAAAATTATAATTGTGAACATCACATAAATGCTATTTAATAAGCTATAAAATTCAATCATTAATATTTCTTATGATTTTTAAATGAGTTACTTGTAAACATATTGAATTTAAAAACAGACTGTGGACGACCAGAAGTACCAAAATTCCGAGTAGTCGGAGGAGACGAAGCTTTACCAGGTCGATGGCCGTGGATGGCAGCTATATTCTTACATGGTCCCAGGAGAACTGAATTTTGGTGCGGAGGCTCATTAATTGGACCTAGACATATTCTCACAGCTGCGCATTGCACACGAGATAATAGACAAATGCCGTATGTTTTATTATGGATTACATTAAGCTTAAATTACTGTGCCAAGAAAACTTTAAATTAATAAAATAAAAAATCATTGAGAGATTAAAGTAATTTATTTTTAATGAATTTTACTTTTCAGTTTTAATGCCAGACAATTTACAGTTCGACTTGGTGACGTAGACCTACGAAGAGATGACGAACCTTCGTCTCCTGAAACATATTATGTTGTCGAAGTTCGTGGACATAATAAATTCTCTAGAGTTGGTTTTTATAATGATATTGCAATACTCGTATTAGATCGACCTGTCAAAAGGAGCAAGTACACGATACCTTTGTGTTTACCTCCTAAAAGTTCTAAGTCAGATACTTTTGTTGGTCAAAGTCCGACAGTTGTAGGATGGGGCACTACGTACTACGGTAAATTTATTCAAGTTGAAATAATTATATAATTAAAATAACACAATTTAATTTAAATGAATTAAACAGGTGGTAAAGAGAGTACTGTACAAAGACAAGTTGACCTTCCTGTATGGAATAATAACGATTGTGACAGAACTTATTTCCAACCAATCAATGAAGACTTTATCTGTGCAGGATTGAAAGAAGGGGGAAAAGATGCTTGTCAGGTAAACTTTAATCCAAAAATATTTTAAGTGAGTGTATTATAAAAACGATATTATTTTAGGGAGATTCTGGAGGTCCGTTAATGCTAAAAAAAGATGGTAGGTGGATACAAATTGGTATTGTATCATTTGGTAACAAATGTGGTGAACCTGGCTATCCGGGTGTGTATACAAGGGTCACCCGATACTTGGATTGGATTAATGATAATATTAATTGATCATATTTCAACAACTAAAGAAGCAATGTAAATTAATTAACGATAGCGTAAATGCCAAACTTTTGTACCTATATTTAATATTTATATATATAGATTTTAAATCAAGATATTACAAGATTCATAATATACCTAGCTAGTGTTTTTTTTTTTTTTTTATTGTAATTGTCGACATTCTCGTCGTTAATAAATTGAACAATTATTTTAAATGTAAATCGTTTTGTAAATAAAATATATGAATAGAATCTCTCATGATTTTATTTCTTAAATTCTCAAAGAAATATTTAATCTTAGCTATTTATTTATCAAATCATAACCAAGACTATTAGATATATAAGTAGTCTAAAATCTAAATAATGTTATGAGTTGTAAAAATATTATAAATAAACGATTGCATTTAAAATTTTTACAAAGTATCAGAAAATTGCTTACACTTGTATAATGTATAATTTTATAAAATTATCTTATTTGTATATTACTGAATTATATTCATTATTTATAAATTGAGTTTCGAAATGTATTTAATTTTTTAAATAAACATTAAATTACCTAACTGTTTAAAAAACTTTAATTTATCTATAAAAAATGTACATTATGTAATATTATACATAAAAAAAATGAATACAAATTTAAGAAAATCGCTGAATAAAATATTAAGTAATCCTTACTTAATATGTTATTTTTGTAAAAAGTAAGTACATTGACATTTAAAATAGTTTCAATATTATAATATTAAAGAAAAAATAATACGTTATTAGTTATTACTATAAAGTTCTACCATAACACATCAAAATGTTGAACGAATTTTTAAATTAGTTATATAATCATATAAGTTAAATACAACTCAATTTTTTCCTATTACATAATAGAAACGTTGGCAGTAAGCCAGTAAGTATAAATTTTATATTTCTTATAAAATAGAAAAGTTAAATTTAACCACGCAAATGTTATTAATGATTAATAAAACTTTAAACTGCTCCACCCCTATTGTAAAATAAATAATAATGGCAACAATAAAAATACCTGTAAACACTGTTCATTGTTCAGTTTATCGACAAACTAAATCGTAGCTTTTACATTTTACTGTTACTTATATTGCATCATTTCAACATTACATTTCTTAAAGTCATTGAAAACCTTATAGTTGCTTTCAAAAAACTAAAATAAAGTAGGTACTCATCAACATGGCATCAAATAATCAATTTGTAACATTTAATAATGGTGAAAAGTATCCAATTTTAGGATTTGGAACATGGAAGGTAATTATATTAAATTATATTTATAATTTTTCTTTAAAAACGTACATAACTAATAGTTTAAATTTATATTGTTGGTTATCAGTCAATTGTTTAATAGTAAACAATCAAACATTTGTATTAAGCAAATATAAAAATATAAAAAATAGAGAAAATATAAATTTCATAAAAATAAGTAATGTAAATTATTCCGTAAATATTGACTATAATCGTAATAATATAATTTAAACAATGCTAATAAACTAATAACCATTTTTGTCGAAGCTTTAATTAAAATAAATAAAATATTGTAAACAAAAATGGGAATCATTTTTATTTATTATAATAATAATTAATATAATTAAGAAACGTTTCATAAAGATATTTTATTAATTTTTAAATGTTAATAAGATGTAATGCATGTGAAACGTAGCAAAATTTAATTTCGTAGAAATCATAAAGTACTGGAAAAATCATTTTATAATTAAAATATTTATGTAAATATATGTAGTCTATATTTTACACAAACATAAATAAAAATATAATAATACTTTTGATGGCATCAACACTTTGTTAAAAGATTAATGTATTCCTATTTTAAGGCAAATATTTTAAGTACAAATCATCGCATCCTATCCCATTAAATCCAATACATCTATTACCTAATATACATTTTTATAAAATCAAAATTTGCATTTATAATCTTAATTTTAATGATTACCAGTTAGATAGTCTGAGAGTATAAAATGACCCTGTATGACATAACTACGTGATATCTTACAAACGTATAACATTACAAATTGTACGTTTTGAAAAATCTATTTAACTCTGTTATATTAAATATTAAAGTGAACTGCAGATCTATTATTACATTTATAAGTAAGAACTAAGAATATAATCTAAATAAGTGAATCTTATAAAAAATTGAATACTAGTTATTAGAAAAATAAAAACATTTCACTCAACTTTTAAAGAAAACCCGAAATCATTAGTTAAAATTAAAATTAAGAATTAAGAGTATTAATGAGTTATAAATAAAATTGAAAAAATCACTTTTGATAAAATTTTAAGGTGAACATTTTAAAAATTCGGAATTTATGGTTTAAAAAGGTTTTTTTTATGTATTATAACGAAAAGTAGTATAATATAGATATGGTCAGGTTAGGTTAGACTACGTTTAGTATAGAAAGTTAGTTTATTTTATTATACAAATAAGTACCAACCTATATTATATTATTATAATATGAACTTGATATAGGTTCATAGGCGGACATTTGATTGAATTTTTAGGGGGGCTATAACAATCCAATGTAAAGTGACCCCACACCCCTCTTTTATACACAAATATAACATATTACCTTCGATTTTTGGGGTCTATCGAAATACTTGGAGGGCTAAGCCCCCCTAAGTCCCCTCCCCCGATGTCCGCCTATTTATAGGTTTATTGAATATTGTTTAATTAGTAATATAAAATATAGATATAAATGTATAATTCGCCTATGCACAACTATTAGTGACACAACTCAAAATCATGCATTTTTCAGTAGAGCCGATTGAAAATTTGAAAAAACTTTGTTTTAATTTATTAGTCTTATTTTTAGAAAATAATGTATGGATTTTTAAGAAATTGTTTTAATGTTGTACATATAATTACAATTTTGTTTTGTTTCTCTTCTATTCATATTTTTTATATTTAAAAATATTTTTACTTATGTCACTTTTCATGAAATTATACATAACATGGCATTGCAAATAAAATGTAGCAACTAGAAAAACATCACATTTCGTCATTAACGCTTTGTGATATCGATAACAACAGGGTCATAACTCATAAGATGTCATTTTTCAACAAATTAATTAATAGTGGAAAAGTGACACTACTGCGAGTATTACGTTCTGGCGAAACTATAAATTATTTGACTTGCATCTTTATTCTGTATAGAAGTATTTATTCCATAGAGTTGATTTTTGATGCTAACTAGAAATACATCATTTTTGAGTTGTTTCACTATTCTAGTGCATAAGATTATATTGCATAATACATTTTATGATGAGATTTTAATTTTATAAATAAATTGATGTACCTATTTAAATATTTCTATAGTTTTATTTTCATAATTTTTGTAGTAATTAAATCTTTGTATATTATTTTGTGTAATTTATTTAACTATTTTATATAAGACGTACTATTTTTCATATGAATTATTTTGACTTCCATAATTAATGACATCGGTACCAATGTACGTAATAGGTATACGTTATATACGTTATACTTAGATAATAAATTCTATTGGCACCCCTTGCCATTGCATATTCAATCATTGCCTTTATCCGATATTCCGATTGTCTAGTTTTATGTGTTCCAACTATAAAGTATTTTTGATATAAAATATGAAGTGCATATTATGATAAATGAAAATCGACCATGATAATACTACGTATATAAATAAATATTATAACAATACCTACCTTAAAAAATTAGTTAGGTACTAATTGTTTACATATATCATGAAAAATGATTAATAATATTGTATTTAACTATGAATAATAACTTTACAAATTCTATTAGGTATAAATAATGGTTGATAATTACTTCATGTTGGCTTTATAAGACTATTGTTAAATAAATAATTGGAAAAAATAGGAAAAAACTTAGAATCATATCTTTAAGTCTTCGTATTGATTTTGTTGGTAAGATTATACAATAAATTTTACAATTTTTCGAAATTTTTAGTACTTACTTATTTATATATTTTTTTTTTTTTTGCTACCCCAGAAACTAATATAAACATCAATAATTCAAAGTTCCAAAATACATTATTTTGAATCAAGCATTATGAAACTTTTTAAGGGGACTCTACACCCATACTATGCGTTGTTTCCATTTTAAAACGCATAATATTATTAATATTACTAATTAGTAATTGTATGTTCTGAATAATCACATTAATAAATACTTCATAATTTATGCTATACTTACGTGTTAAAATATATGAAATGTGTATTATATGTATATTATAATTTTATAATGTAGTCAAAACCCGGTGAAGTTGAAGAAGCAGTGAAAATTGCGATTGATACAGGTTACAGACATTTTGATTGTGCAATGTTTTATGGAAATGAAAAAGAAATAGGAGATGCTATTAATCAGAAAATTGATGAAGGTGTAGTAGTTCGTGAAGATTTGTTCATTACTAGTAAAGTAATTACATTTTAATCTAAAGAAATATAGAAATATTTATCAAATTATAAATTATATTCTTGCGTTCAGTTATGGAATATTTTTCATCAACCTGATATTGTTGAAACAGTGTTAAAAAAAACTTTATCAGATTTACAAGTTGAATATTTGGATTTGTACTTGATTCACTGGCCTATGGCTTTCAAAGTATGTATCATTCAAAATTTCAAAAAGAACAACAATAATAATTATACTTATACGGAGTAAAAATAATGTAACATATTAGGAGGGCGGATTAAATGATGATTTTATTCCCAAAGACGATAATGGTGCCACAATTGAAGGTAATGGTTCATACATTGATACATGGAAAGCTATGGAAGAATTGGTAGAAAATGGTCTAACAAAATCAATAGGTGTATCTAATTTTAACAAAAATCAAATACAACAAATATTAGAAGTAGCTGCTATAAAACCGGTTAACAATCAAGTATAAACTCTTATGGGTATATCTAAAATTTTTAATGCTTATATCATTGATATTTTTTTGTTATTATTTATAGGTTGAATGCCATCCTTATTTAACCCAAAAAAAATTGAAAGAATTTTGTGACGAACATGATATAATATTAACTGCATATAGTCCACTAGGAAGTCCAGATAATCCATGGAAAAAACCTGAAGACCCAACTCTCTTAGAAGATCCAAAAATTATGGGCATCGCAGAAAAATATAATAAAACTTCAGCTCAGATATTAATAAAATATCAAATTCAAAGAGGAATTATGGTTATTCCAAAATCTGTAACTAAGATTCGTATTGAATCCAACTTTGAAGTATGGGACTTCGAACTTGAACAAGAGGATATTGATCAAATCGATACATTTGATTGCAATGGTCGCTTCGTACACATGAAAGGGTACCTACGTATATAATACTAACTAGTTCTTTAAGATATATTTTCAAATGTATTTACTATTATTAAAATAATTATACTTTTTTTTTTTTAGGAACATGCATTTTAAGGATTATCCATTCAATGATGATTATTAAATTAACTGTAACTCGGTATTTTATAAGATGCACATTAACACATTTTATCACTATAATAGGTATAACTATAATTAATAGTTTAATTTAAATACTTTCTAATATCTTACTTAACCTACTACAATAAAAAATATATATATGTTAGTATTGTAGGAATACATTTTTGGAATTTATTGTGTTTCTTTTTTTTTAATACTATCAGTATGCAAGGTAAAATAAGTAGGTACTTAGTTAGTATAATAAAAATATTTAAATTTTATTTTTATTTTATGAATATATTATATTTTTCAAAAAAATAGTAAAATTTCATACAGAAATCTGAATTTGTAATACAATAAAATGAGTGTATCTATGATGATTCGTATGCTCTTCACTATTAGAGTATTTTGTATGTGAGCATTTTAGTTTTTTCTTATACCTGCGAGATACAGACATGGACCGGAACTGGTTATAGTGTAAGGAGCAACTTGCCATACTTAATCTGGCATGATTACAATACACTCATTAGTATTTAGGTTAAGCCGTAGATTATCAGACGTAAAAAACTCTAATATAGTGATAATGATGACGATATTAATAATTAATATATTAATAGTGATTTTATTTATGATGTTTAAATAAATTATTTATTGACTGAAAATTTTTTTTTTTAATAACCTATGTTGTTGTGTTGAAAACAAAAGGTGATATCTCGTTGACTGTGCCATCGTTTTGAAATACTTATTAGTATACGTTAAATTCCAAAAAATAAAAAATTTTAGGTACGCTAAATTAAAATCAAAAACGTTTGCTAAAACATTGTACGTAAAAAAATCACGAACGCAATAACTTAAAAGTTGAAGATTTCTGAGGATTTTATTTTTTGCAGCAATGCTTTTGACTCGTAAATATACGTACCTATGTTTAAAATAAAATTAAAAAATTAAAATTAAGTAGTCAAATCCATTAATTTTTCCAAATCCCCTCGAATTATAGTTGGGTATATACTTATATACAGGAATCTACACAGAGACGTGTACTTAGGTAAGGATCTAGATTCTAGGTAACAATTTTTTTATGGACATATTATTTATGTTTATCTAATTTGTTGTAAGTATTTTAATCTTGTATGAAAACTTTATTTTTATTGAATTCGTTTTTCCTATTTCATGAATGGTGTATAGGTAACAAATTAGATAAAATGAATTTTCAAAAATTAGTATTCTTATTTTAACGCTGAATGAAAAAATCCTAAATGTATTCCTAAGCCACTGCACGATTATCTATATCTGTAATAGGCCCAGACTCCATTAATGTTCCCGGTACTTCCGTGTTATCTCGACTACCAAAATATTTCTAAAACTACCTGTTAGCATCATCTGGGTTATCTCGCCTACCGCAATTTATTATTAAATAATATAAAAGTATATATTCATATTATATTATTGATGTTTAATTAACATTTAGTTAACAGTAATAGATAATTCCAAATTTAAACCTATTTTGAAAAACAATAAAATGTAAGTATTAAGTAATAACAATAATGAATAGATTTAATAGTATAAAACATTTAGTTAATAATTCTAAATCTTAAATAATAGAAAAAAAATATATAATAATATTAATTCCCAAAATTTAATAACTTATGAATATATTATTTTAACGCATTTCAATCACATAATGTTATTATCATTCGGCGTTTAGGATAGGCTACTAAAGATACAATACTTTTCCCGTCCTTGACTCGTATTGAATTTTTACTTCGTCAATCTGAAAACCGATTTTCTCTTCTTCGCTTACAACAGCCATTTAAGTGTCGTATTTAAAAATAATAAAATATAAAAGTACATTAAACTTAACATCGTAAAAACATAACATAATGTAGGCAGAAATCAATTTTTTTAAAGTAATTTTCGTGTAAAAAGTTTTTTCTACTGACAAAATGATTGATATTTACTGATAGTTATTGACTTTAGTAGATTAATGATTTAAATACTATATAAGGATGCATAATAAATAATAATGTCAATTGTCAAATGCTCAAATCGAGTCAAGAGACGTCAATATACTACATTACCACAATATACCTACCTACCTAGTATTATTAATATTTGTCTGTGATATTATCTTGGTGTCAAACAATCTCGAGAATTATAGGGCCCTGCAAAGTTTGATCAGAAAAAAACGACATACATTTTAACATTGGCTACACTGTTTTAATAATTCTTTTTTTCACAATGGTAAAATGGCAGCGTCTAGCCGGCGCGACCGGCTTGTGCGTCGTGCACTCGTGGCTCGTAGCCGGCACTCCCGCAGTCCCGCCGCACTCGGTAGTCGGTATCGCCGCGTCGCCGATTGTCAATTCATCATCGAGCGTACGGCAATTAGCCATTGGCATCCGCAGTACCCTCGGGGCCATATTATACATTTTTAGAATAGATTAAAGATAAATGCACCATGTAGCCAGCAGGAATTCGCATTTCCGCCTGGCCACGGTCTGTGGTCACGGCCTACGCCCTGCACGCAATAATCATTTAAATTATTTTAAACTAGTTATTTTATGACAACCATTTGATTACTGGTATTTCAAATACAATTTTGTTATTTGTTATTAATAATATTGAGCTTGACTCTTGCAGGTCACTCGACACTCGTCGTATAGGTATAGCTTTATTACACATTGCCACTAAGATAATATTGATTGTTCATTTTTATAAAGATAATAATATATAGTATTATTATTAATTAATATACATGTCTAAACTTTTTAAGATACAAATAAGAAGCACAGACTTTATTATTGTGCCACACAGTTAGGTGTAGAAATCTGGGTAGAAAAATGATGGAATGGTAGAAACGATTAATAATTTTTATTACGAATAGTGCGATTCGTCGCTTGCCATATTGCCCATATTTATGAATTCGTGATGGTATAATGAAGTGACGAATGATGCTTTATATACGAAAATGTCTGATTCTTGAAAGTTAAATGCCGCTAACCCCTACGGGTCCATCACTGCATGACAAAAAACTGAAGATCAAACAAGTGTTTAGAGAGTGGTGCTACTGATTATTGACTACTGACTAAAGTGAGTAGTGACTACACAGTACACAGTACTACAATACCTAAACATAGACACATAGTGGTAAATCAATCATTAGGTTGAAAGGGGGATGATTGCAATAAAGTTAACATTTTAACAATTTGTGATTGGTTTCAAAATGTTTTGATGTAAACTTAATAATGCATATATTTTTAATGACTAACTTATGTTAGTAATTAGTGAGCACTAATACATGATAAAATAAATTTTCTCACGCAGTTAGAACTTATACCACAGAATATAGATCAATTATATTTGTTTTCGTCTATTCTGTGCTCATACTAGTATTTATATATACCTATTAATACATATTTGTCTATGATATTATAACGATACAACGATGAACGAAATGTAAATAATAAATAACATGACACATTATGACTTTGCCTGTTGTCATGGTAAAACTGGTAAAATGTAAATACTCAATAATAATAAAATATTCAAACATACACAATATTACAAAATGAAAATGAGTAAATTATACATTTAATATAATATGTTACTATTATAGACTACACTATGCCAAACTTAAGTGGGGGTATGTTGGTCGAGCTGCTTTTGTTGCCGAGTTCTCGTGCATATACATTCATATATATAATCCGTTGATGGCTAATCTTATCTGACTCACAGATAGACCGCTAGGGCCAGACTGCCCAGATTCACGTAATCACGTATTCAGTATTCACGTCATTGCCCACTAGTCACTACACTCCCGAGTCCCGATACCGTGACTGGCGTTGTGACGTGACTTCTTCAGTAGTTCAGTCTTCAGTGTCTCAAGTGCCTGTTGCGCAACAGTACAGCACTATATAGTTGACTACTTGTTAATTTCACGGTTTAAAATTTAAAATTATTTTGTGCTACTACGGCCTTCTAGGATTTCGTTCTTTATACTCAATACACTTAATAATTTACAATTGTTTATAAAAACCAAAAGTAAATAAATTTCAAACAAAATGGCATCAAAAAATCAATTCATCACATTTAATAATGGTCAGAAGTATCCAATTGTAGGATTTGGAACTTGGAAGGTAAACAATAAATAAATTAAAAATAATTAATATCTATAATTTAATTGAATTTTAATTAATTTTAATTGTATTCAAGTAATAAAATGTTTAAAAATGAAATGTAGTCACTTCAATTGAAGTAAATTATCTAGTAGATATTTAACTTTTTCAAGCGTTTTCAGTCACTGTACATTTTAATTATATTTATAATATAGGTAGGTAGATATTAGATACCTAAGTAATTATTTTATACTATAAAAAGTAATAGGTATAGGTCCTATTTCTTATTACAAACTATATAGGTAATTGTTATTTTTAATATTGTAAGTTGTAACATACCTAGGTTTTAAAATTTAGATTAAACATAATAACGCACAAATTACTTTTAGTAGTTACCTAGATATTATTATTTAATTATATAGGTAAGCTTATTATTGCCAGTTATAAATACTGAAAATAATCTTGATTTTTTAATTATTTTTACTAACATTTTACTATGTAAAGTATGTATAGGCATATCTATGGGTTATGCCTACCACATATACTATTCGGCAAAGCATTTATTCATTTTTTATTTTTTATGATTTTCTTTACTAACAATTGGGTATAGTGATAATGCTTTTTTTCAAAATTTGAGGGTTATACTATTTATCCTTACCTAATATTTACTAGTTTCACATTCATATATTTAACTTATGTGACTTGCATAATAGGTCTGAACAAGCCTGTGTACATAGTTACTAAACCATAAATTCTAAAAGTAACATATTATTAAATCTTTATAAATAGCCTGATATAGATAGTTTAAAATATATTATGTATATAATTAACTGTATTTTGTATTTATAGTCAAAGCCTGGCGAAGTTGAAGAAGCAGTTAAAGCTGCTATAGATACAGGATATAGACATATTGATTGTGCTATGGTTTATGAAAATGAAAGTGAAGTAGGGAAAGCTATTAAGCAAAAAATTGATGAAGGTGTTGTTAAACGTGAAGATTTATTCATTACTAGTAAAGTAAGCATATTTACTAATTTTTATGAACTAAAATAACTATAAACACTACATTTTTAGCTGTGGAATACTTTTCATCAACCTGATTATGTTGAAACAGTAGTTAAAAAAACTTTATCTGATTTGCAAATTGAATATTTGGATCTATACTTAATACACTGGCCTATGGCTTTTAAGGTATGTTTAAAATTCATGAAAAATAGCTAATGACCACTAAGTATCTATAATAATTAATTTTTTATAATATTAGGAAGGTAAGTTGGAAGATGAATGGTTCCCAAAAGACGCTAATGGAGTTACACTTGAAGGAAGTGGTTCTTACGTAGAAACATGGAAAGCAATGGAAAGTTTGGTTCAAAAAGGACTGGTCAAGTCAATTGGTATATCAAACTTTAATAAGAAACAAATGGAAGACATACTAAATGTAGCTTCCATAAAGCCAGTTGTTAATCAAGTATGAATTTTATATTTATTATATTATATAAAATTAAAAATATAACAGAAATACTTTATCTTTGTTTATATTTAGATTGAATGTCATCCATACTTGAACCAAAAGAAACTAAAAGAATTTTGTGAACAACATAACATATTTGTAACTGCATACAGTCCTTTAGGATCTCCAGACAGGCCTTGGGCAAAGCCAGAAGATCCATCTTTATTAGATGACCCAAAAATTACAGCTATTGCAAAAAAATATAATAAAACTGCTGCTCAAATTTTAATTAAATATCAAGCACAAAGAGGCAACATTGTCATTCCAAAATCTGTGACTAAGAGTCGTATTGAATCAAACTTTGATATATGGGACTTTACATTGGAACAAAGCGATATTGATGCAATTGATAGTTTTGATTGTAATGGCAGAGTTCTTCATCTTAACTGGTATGTTTAAAGTTAATAATTATTAAAAAAAAAAAAATGTAAAATTGATTTTTATTATTTATAGATTAAATTAACATTATATTTTTATTTTTATTTTCAGGAATAGTCATTTTAAGGATTTCCCATTCCACGATGAATATTAATATTAATTAAAAATGTTTCTTCAATACAACTAATAATTTTTAATTTTGTTACTATACTTTAAATATATGGCATATTTCAATTTTATAGTCAAGTTAAAGGATTTCCATGAATTACACATAATTTATAATATTTTTGTATTGTTATTTAAACACATTAAAAGAAAAACAATTTATTTGCAAAAGTTATTACATATTTTGTTTTTGTATAATATTCTAGTTTGTGCATATTTATATATCTATTTAAAAGTTACTTTTCGGTATCATTAATATATTTTCACTATTAAAATAATTGAACTATTGTTAGAAAACTAAATGGTTGTTATCAAATTAAAATTAATTTAGGTTCAAACTACAAAGATTTACTTTAAAACCAAGTACAACAATAATTATCATTCATCACATATTATAAATTATATATCTTTCAAATTCAAATGTTTGTAGTTCTTAATTATAATCAACTGAGATTTAAAGTCCTAAATCATGATTTAGTAGCTTAATTTAAAAATCTATTTCAGTATAACATTTAATACAAATTATTTGTAATTTAATTTAATTATTACTATTTAGTATGGATAACTTTTCCATTTATATATTACTATAATATATTAGCAGTTTTGCACTTATCACGACTTTTAAGTATAAAGATTAAAATTAATAAAATTATTACACTAATTTGTATCTATTTGAAATAATTTGTTATTATATTATGTTTGGTAGCTTATATTTTTATGTATTAATCAATATGCAAAATATACATATAATTTAATAATATGTTAAGATTTGAATAATCTATTAATTTAATTAATAATTAGGTAAGTACCCTGGAAATAGGAGCAACCTTTATAAATTTTTCATGGCATGTGTCATGTATAGAATATTTATCATTTAAAAATAAAAAAATAAATTTTAACAGTGGAAAATTTACATTAAAGTTAACTGATTGAAAATTACAAAAACTAAATAACACATTCAAGGCTAAATATTTTAACCAATAAAATCTTCATGTTGCATGCCTATAAATAATAAATGTAAAATTATCAGTAACTAATTAAACTAAATAATAAGAGATATGAAGGTTACTTTATCAACTAGACAACTAGTTATTAGTATTTATAGGAATTTTTTCTTTTTGTAATTATATTTAAATAATGGCTACTAATCGTATTAATTGGTATTTAGTAATCAATTATCAATAATCATTATACGTTTTTCATACATATAATTAAATTCTATGTTTTATTCATGTACATTTCAGATGTCCACATAACCGTGTTGAATGACTGAACAAATAATGCTTTTAAAATGCAACACTCAAATTTTTAAATAAATATAACCTAAATACCTAGAATTAAATTCAATTGAAATTGAAGATTATTTCAAATACTTTACTATAGATAGTATTTGCCATTTGGGTGATATTTTATTTTATAAGTATTTGAGTAATTACTCAAATACATTTTAAAAGTATTTTTTACAATACTGTCTACTTAGTTAACCAGTCATGGCCGTTTTCGACCAAAAACGTACGTTTCCCTTTTAGCCAAAACAAAAAGTTTAATATATCTTACCCTATAATTATAATATACAATTTATATTTTAAATAATATTTTATTTTCTATTTAAGTATTTAATAATATTATTATAATTAAAAAAAAAATAATAATAAATAGTATAAAATTATTATTATTGACAAAAATTATATATTCATAATCTTTTAATTAATCTTTGATTTTTTTTTTTTATAGAATAATAATAATGTATGTATCTATTTGGATCATTGTATCTTAAGATGTATATAAATAAATAAATATTTAGGTGTGATTTTGTAAACAAAGAATTGAGTTTTGCAAATTAAACTATAGGTATACCTAACTAATTGTTGTTGAAGATAATTATTTTTTCCCGGGTGGAATTGATAGGTTGTTTCGTGGCTAAATGCCTGTATGTTGTTTATAGACTACTCTGGCGGAATCAATATACGTAAATATGTTACTTTATAATCTATTATAAAAATATCTGACAGAATCGATGAAACTTCGTTTTTTGATACGGTAAAATTATTACGTAGGTAACTGTTCTTATACGGACATATGGATATGGTAGAAAATTGTTAAAATGAATATGATTTTTATGCTTCTATTTAAGACAATTGAGTAAGTTAATACCTACTTCAATGGACGATGAGTACCTAACTGTACGAACTTATGTGAATCACGGACTTTGTTACAGTTTCTTAAATATGAGTTCATTCCGCCTGCAACTAATTTTCTCAGGCAGAATAAAATATTATCCTGTCTTCAAATGTATCAATATACTTATTAGTTATTATGTTAAATCATTTCAAATTTAAACATCAACTCTTATTCCTTCACCTTCATATATCCACAGAACAATGGTATATCCATCTACAGTCTACACAATAACACGATACACGAACGTATAGATTCGTCGTTAGAGAAGCGTGCAGTCACCGTGGTCGTAATGGTATAGTATTGGTAGCAACGCCAAGTCACTACAATATCTTAAATTTTTTACATCTCCATTTGTGTAGGAACTTACATTCACCCATAAATTTATATATTTTGATATTTATATTATAATTATATGTAGGCATATTAACATATACATTATACATACCTATAGGTATAGCCGGTATAGGGTGTAGATACTATATCTATACTGATTACTGACTATACCTAAATATAAATATTGTATATTATTTTTATTACTTATATAGTTGTATACCTCTATCTATAGCCTATAAACTACAACTATATTATGTCTATATAGTGGTAATAAGACTATAATATAGTCTCTAAATCTAAACATTGAGAGTCCTTGAAAGTTGAAATGCATCCATTAAAATGTAATAATAATTTATTATAAGTAGGTATCTAGAATACGAATACATATAATTAAAATTGGTAGTTCTGTAAAATATTAAAATTATTGTGATGATGTGTTATTGTGTTAACCGAAACGATTAATTACCATGAAATATTTCGTGATATTAATAATAATTAATAACTGATAGATTGACTAATAGCCATAACAGGACGTAATGACTAATGTGGACGTATATAGTTACAAGTTTACAACTTAAAATAATCCAAGTGTATAACTAATAAAATACAAATCAAAAACTCATACTATTATAATTGTATTATATAATATATGTACCATGTACCTATATATTTTTATTGATACGTATTATGTATTGAATATTGATGTATATAAGTATATTGTATAATAATGATTAGTACACTTTCAATTATTAAAATTAAAAAAAATAACATATTATCTAATATCTACCTATATAGCGTAGTCCATTCGCTTTTTCTGTCAAATAAAACTAAAACTCAAAAACTAGCGTTAAATATTTAGGTTTAATCTTTGACCAACGATTAACGGGGAATGGTAAACTCCTACAAAAAATTAATACCTCTTGTATTGCTGTAAAAAAATATCAGTCTTGCAATATATTAACACATAAAATAAAAATTGTTTGAAAAATATAATAAAACAATAGTCAAAATCATTTAAGCTTAAAATAAAATTTTTTTTAAAAAAAAAATAATAAAAAATTCAATAAAACAGTACTTAGTCATAATCATTTACGACTTACGTATATTTTTATTTTTTAAGGCATACTTTGGAGATAAACTCAAAACGTGAAATTTCTCCTCATATATATTTATTTTTTGATTAAGTATGAATTGATATTTAGAAATTATTTTTGTCTGTCTGTGACTAACTTTACTGCACAAAACGGTGAAAGACGAAAAAGATTCATTAGACTAAACTAGATAAAAATTTCTATGTAGGAGATTACAATATCTTTGATTTTCAGGTAAAAATTTTAAAAGATATTAGTGTAGGAGTTTACATTTGGCCCGATTAACTTGGGGCTGAGCAAAAAAAACACAAAAATGTCTCTTACTAAATTTTAGACGAAATAAGTTTCTGTATCCACTTATATAGGTAAACATTCAAAACTACCTGAATATTAAATTGTTGCTTTACAAAACCCTTCCGAAGCCTATTTGGGCCTATGGTATCCAAATCCAATTATATGGGTAGCGGCAAACTAATCCGACGTTCCAATCCATATTATTATTTCGTATAATTACTAACGCGTCCTTCTATGTATCGAAACATAAAACTACACACAGATCTTGAAATACATAATACTTTCGTGGAAGTGACCAAATTCACTTAAAAGTGTTTCCGTTCTCGCCTTAATATATAATTACCAGAATTTACTTATATACCAATGCATTCAACTCAAAACTATCAATAAAAATTCCTACAAATTCACCGCAAAGACTTAATAGAGACACAGATACCAATATCACGATTTGGTTTAGCTAAACATACAGTAAAAAAAAAAAAAATACAAAATATATGTACCTAGGTATGTAACATAGTCTAACAAATTTTTATGGCGTTTGAGTGTTACTGCTGAGTGATGGCCGATGGGTAAGCTTTCATATTATAATGTATACCTTACCTGGCTTACCTATAATCATAAGCGGAAATTTGGTGAAATTACTAGGGGGGAGCCGGGAGGTGACTGAGCAATATATGCTCATTATTATTCATTACGCCTATATAATGCTAATACCTGTACTTTAAGCTTTCGGGGGAGCTTAGTTCCCTCAAGCCCCCCCCCCCCCGATTTCCACCTATGTGGCTATAATAATGACTACATTTTTGTTCTGCGCTCTCAATAGGTATGAGCATATTATGTACTAATGTACTTATTATATATAGTTATAACTTTATAAGTTATAGGTAACCGTTATTACAGATTGTATAATATATTCCAATGAATGTTAAAAAAAAACCTATAATATCTGAATATAATAAATTCAATATTATTATATTAATTAATAACAGTAATACAATAGAAGGATGTAAAAAGAATAATAAAAATATTAAATATATGAAATCAAGATAATATAGGTAGGTTAGGTGCACGGATAATATAATAAATTATATATTATTATTATATAATATACTATATAATGTTATATTATCCGTGGGTTAGATAATATTATGATAACTGATAATACACCAGATGAATACAAAAATCGTACAAGTGCCGAACTGCATAATTGATCTGTTATCAGTGTTATGTTATAAATAATAATTGGATGCCTATACAGTTATTCAAACTCAATTACTGGACTGATGAGTGATGAGTAATGAATATTGATTATTGACAGTTCTGCCTTTTGTATAAGTTACTCGGCATACATAACTTAAAAGTATAATACTGCTGTAACCAATACACATCCTAGTTTTTACATTTATAGTATTATATCCAATACTATACCTATTTCTTCTGTATTTTTTTAATTATCAGTTAATTACTTATTTTAATATGGCATCGAATTTGGTAAAAATGGTAAAGTTTAATAATGGTCAACTATATCCAATCTTAGGTTTGGGAACTTGGCAGGTAATATATATTTATTTACATCTACTTTTTTAATTATTACTGAAATACTGCCTAGTGCCTACATTATTTAAAAAATACTATTTCATAATTTTATTTTTTATTTTCAAGAAGAAGATTTATTAAAAATCTGTATTTTAAAAGTATACAATAAGCAAATGAAATAATAATGATACAAGTATAAGAGTAGACAGTAGCGCTGAACTCATATGTCATGTGAAGCGATTGTTTCACTTCTTAAATGGGTTGGTGGGTATAGGTGAGTCTTAGGGTTAATAAGTTAACAAAGTTAAATACCTACAGTATTACATATAAATGTTATAATTGTTGCGAAGTTAGAAGTCCATACCTGTATGTGTTTGTATATTATATTAGATGGTTGAAAAGTTTGGTGGGTGGGACAACAATTTTAAATTTTGCTTCATTAAAAAGTTTGAGTTCGGCACTACTGTAAGTAAGACGGGAGAGAGGAAAACATCCATTGGTGGCATCCTGGAAAATGTTTCATAGTTATAAGTTATAACTTAAAAGTAACACTATATAAAATGTTCATTTTTCTAGGCATCAGCAGTCATTGATGATTCTCAACACACTGCACTCATTAATGCTATAAAAAGTGCAATTGACATAGGATATCGTCATTTTGACTGTGCTGCCATTTATAACAACGAAAAACTTATGGGAAAGGCTATAAATGATAAAATTTTAGAAGGTGTTGTTAAAAGAGATGAACTATTTATCACTAGTAAGGTATGTTGTTGCAATATGTTTGTATAAATGATAATTATTTTGATGTGAATTAATCAATGTCTTGAAAAAAATTTAGAATTTTTTTATTAAATACTAATCTTAGCTAATATACTTAAATATTTAGTAAAATTATTAGCATAAAATTAAAGATTATATTTTGTAAGCATTTATTACCATAGTTGTAAGAAACAATTATTTGGTTGTAAATATTTTTATGAAAAAAATATATATAATTCTAATAAAATGATCATCACATACAAATCACAAAAAATAAATATATTATTAGTAAATTAAAAAATGTTTTAATTATGCTTAAAAATAATCAATTTGTAATCCTTAGATATTATTTAATTTGTTTAGCTTTGGAATGATAAGCATAGATCAGAACTTGTCGAAGAAGCATTGAAGAATACTTTGAATGATTTATGCTTGAGTTATGTAGATTTATATCTTATTCATTGGCCTTTTGGAACTAGTGTAAGTAATATTTTAAAATATCTATACACTTAAAATAACAATCTGTTTACCTATAATATTATTATGTTTTATTTTATAGGAAGATCCTAATGCTGCTGATAGTGAAGGACGATTATTAGGCTCTGGTATCTCCTATTTAGAAACTTGGAAAGCTATGGAAAGATGTGTTCAAAAAGGTCTCACAAAATCAATTGGAGTGTCAAATTTCAATATTAGACAGTTAAAAGATATTTTAGAAATAGCTACTATTAAACCAGTAGTTAATCAGGTAAACTAATGTTAAAACATGAATATATTATGATTTAAGTTCTATGATTAAGTTTGAGACACTTTTACATGGACTATAATTTTTATAATAATTATATTAAATCAATGGATATACACTATTTACTTTATTTAATCCATAAATATTTATTATGTTTATGAATGTACAAGTTTTAAATTAATAATATTAATGTAAACGATTGTAAAATTTTTTGTTATTTTAGGTCGAGTGTCATCCTTATTTAACACAAAATAAACTGAAAGAATTTTGTGAAAGTAATGGCATACTACTAACTGGTTATGCACCATTAGGATCAGCAAAAAGGTCATGGGCAGGACCAGAAGAAGATGCTATTTTAGACGAACCTATAGTAAAACAATTAGCTGATAAATATAAGAAAACTAATGCTCAAATATTAATAAAGTTCCAAGTAATAATATTGTATTAGATATTTATTTTAATTTGTTTCTAACTTTTATTGAATTAAAAAAAATAGATACAAAGAGGTGTTATAGTCATACCAAAATCATCCAATCCAAAGAGACAGAAAGAAAATTTTGATGTCTGGGATTTTGAGTTAACATTACAAGATATAGACTTACTTGAATCCTTGAATAAAAATGCTCGTTATTTTGAGTTTAATACGTAAGTTGAACATATTATTATTACATATTCTTAAACACAATATATTATAAAAAATTTATTGATCCTTTTTTTTTAGTGCAAAACATTTGAAAGATCATCCATTCTTTGATGAAGCTTAATTTGGATATTTGGAGATTAAAATTTAAAATCTACCGAAAACTAATATTACGGCGCTTATAAATATATTAAAAATACAATATTAATTAACTTACTTTATTAAACCATAATGTACAATTTATTAGTACAATAGTACACACTTGTTTTGTAAAATATATTTCTTTTTAGTGCTTATTTTTCTTTCTTTAAATTGACATTTTACTAACAAGTCTTGTTTTCTATTCATAAATTAATAAAAATTACCTAAACTGATATATTTATTTATTACTTTGTAAATTAAATACTAAGTATGTAATGATAGGTTCACTGAGTTCCGTCTTCTGTTTAAACCCAAAATAAAATTATTACCATTATATAAAACATTTATTAAATGAAGTAAGTGGTAGTGGTATTGTAAGTGATCAACCATAATTTATGCAATCTATATGTAATATGTAGTTCATTGGTGTCATAAGCTAATTAAAAAGAACACAAACAAATATGAACAAATCATTTACAAAAATATTATTACTACTATTACTATAATAATTAATCACAAAAAATTGTTTTGTACCATTTAGAAAATTATTGATAATTAAATCTTTTAATGGCTGCAAAGTCGCAAAGATCTTAACTATCTGTTCTTCTTGCAACTTTCTTTCAAGTTAAGAAAACATATAGAATATTTTTGTTTCTTAATACATTATAGACTTTTAATATATTGTGTATAAGCTCCAGTTTTTGAGTTGATTTAGCCATAGGTGTTCAAAGTTTTTACCATTTTTTTTTATACTGTATAAATAAATTGGTTAGTAATTTTAATTTTTTTTTAAATGTTGATTAGCTTTTTTAACTTCTTGAAATGTATTTGCCTAGGTTCCCAATTGTTTTTTATTTATTAAATTGATAATTTTTTTTTATTCATTTGTTTGGAGATTAGCATTTACCTTCATCCTAAGGTAAGCAATTAATAACCATTCATCAATAAACAAAATAATTTTTTGAATTTAAAAATCAAATTAGACTTAAAAGTTAATAACAATATAATATTTGATATAAAATATATATACCCACTATTATAACTAACTAAATATAAATTTTTTCAAAAATATATTATGTACAATGAGTGTTATAATAAGCATTTTTGTTAAAATAAAAGAATAATATATGACATGGACATACATGAAAAAAACAAATACCCAATGGCGATACTATAATTAAAATATTAATAATATAATAAATGCAACATTTTTGTAATAATCAATTCAGTCTATTATACCTATATTAATTAATAGGAAAATAAATTACTTTAATAGCGTTAAAAATATATCATTAGAAATACTTGTAGTCATATAATATGCTAATACAGATCATTTTCACTCATAATTGTTTTTGTATGCAATGAATCACTATTAAATTTAAATTTAATACATAAGTAGGTACATTACAGTGACTAACTCTGAACTCAATGGTGAAATAGACATTCAATGCCTACAGTACGACAGAGTGGTTACCTATTTTGAGTACTTATTTTCCTCCTTTTAAACTAATATTAATGCATCATAATATACTTCATGCCTTCATCCTTCTTATTATGTACTACACTACATTGTTTCAATGCTGAAAACTACAAACTTTCAGGTTATCTGCATCATATTTTATCTATATTATATTATAATAATTTAGTGATTATACACTGATTCATTCCACTCAGAATCTAGAAGCGTCATATTATACAAAAAATATTTTTTTTTAGGAGCCTAGGGGGTGTCACCGCGACCAAATTCTCTGCATCCTGGCATCGCCTATGTAGATAAATAAACTAACCAGTATATAAGTAAGTAGGTACATACATTTATGGATTTATATTATCACATTTCATATTTTGTTTTATATAATAAATTATAATGTTAATTCAGTTGAATCATTTAAATTTGGGGGACTATTAAAATTCGCATGTATGTACTGTGCGTATACTCCCTGAAATGTATAAAGATGAAATGGGATATATATTATACAAACCATTTTTGGGGGGGGGCTAAGCCCCCAAGTTTCTCCTCAAATTACACTTATGCTTAGAGCAATTTTGATTTTGGAACAATTTTAATGTATTTCAGTAGATCAAGAGATACTAAAGGGACTAAGGAGTGGTCCTATCACAGAATCCTATGTTTTTATTTAGTTTGATATTATTATTATCAAATTATCTTTTAAGCTAATATCAACATAATGCAGAATAAATTAAATATATTTATTCTATGATGCAACTGTAGACCATAGATAAAAAGTATTTGATCAGTTACTGTCTCATTGATCATCATTCATCAGTGAAGACGAAGGTTTTAAAGCAGTGCCTTATTATTTAACTTTTAGTTAATTAATTGTAATTATAGAGTAAGTTATACACATTAATTAACCTTATATAAATGTATTCATTAAGGAATTTAGCCTATATGGTGATCATATTTAAATAGAAATAATAATTTATGATTTCTTTCTTATTTTTAGCTTTTATTTCTTGTGTTTGAGACGTTTGAGTGATTTTTATATAATAATATGTCGTCATCTTCGTCAGTGAAAATGGTAAAATTCAACAATGGTCAACAGTATCCAATCTTAGGGTTGGGCACTTGGCAGGTAATTTAAAACACTGTTTAACTATTTATAGTATCATTTTTTTTTATTGTCCTCATCTTGTTTTCTTTATTTAAGAATCAAGTATTTACATTTTTGTATATATCTGTTTGAAAAAATTTTTTACGTTCATTATAAGTACCTTTATTATATTATACAGCATACTTATTGTAAACTAACTACATCATTATTACTTTTTAGACCAAACCTGGAATAAACGAATCTGAACAGACAGAGATTTACAATGCAGTAAAAAGTGCAATTGATATAGGATATCGTCATTTTGATTGTGCAGCCTTTTACAACAATGAAAGTTCCATTGGAAAGGCTATTGCTGAAAAAATCAAAGACGGAGTCGTAAAAAGAGAAGAATTATATATTACTAGTAAAGTATGCACCATTGTACCTTTAAACAATATTATGATATTATTAATACTTAATTTATTGTTTAATTCTAAATCATAGTATCACTTGATTTAAAATTAAAAATATTTTATTTATTATTTTTTCCAATTAATGAAAACCACAATAATTAAAACTCTTTTAGGTACTAAATACCAAAATTAAAAAATCATTATATATAGTCATTGTACAATTAATATACATCCTATAGAATATGATATAAAATACCCAACAAGTTATTTCAGTCACAATCAATACAAGAATGTCCTGTTTCAGTTTTTTTTTACCTATTTTATATAACATTATAAATAAAGAGCAGTACATTTTTTTTTATCATGAATAATAATAGTTTCTTTGTACCTAAAAAATATAATATATACAGTAGACATATTAATATATTACATCATTACATTTACAATTACACTAAATTGCTGCTGTGTTTAAAAAAAAAAAAAAAAAAACCAAGAAATAATTGAATGATTACATTACTGATAATTTTTTCATCTTATGATTTAATAATAGGGTAATTAATTGATAATTGTAATATTTACCTAGATGCCATAGTTTAGGTCTTAAAGACAATGCAAATTTATATGTTATTAGCATGAGCGGAACTACGGCTTTGGTCAACTGGGCCATGGTCCAGGCTAATTGGCTCCATATTAATGTATATATTTGCTAAGAACATATTATTTTAAATGTAATAAAATAAATTACTTATGTTATACGCTTGTATTATAATAAAAAAACATTGGTTTTTCCTATCACCCTCCACCCTTTATTGTGGATATGATAGGTGCAAAATGACTTTTACGAGTGGCCTAGTCTAATAAAAATGTCTAGTTCCACCTATGGTTATTAGATATGTATAATAGATGCAGATTATTGTCTTATCTTCAATGTGAACCTTCCTTTTAATAGTATTTTTATATGACTTGATATAAGTTTTTTTAAATTTATATTTTGGTTACCACTTTTAGTGGTGTGCCAAAGTAGGTTTATTGGCAGATGACACTAGATCAAAAGTGGTGAGTGAGTTGGTAGGTACCGGAAACGGATTTAGTGTGATGAAAAAATATTAATTCAAAGTTGTGGCTATATGGGTGGTCAAATGGTAGTTTGCCTCAGGTCTGAAATTTGTTTAGCACACTACCGATCACCTAAATTTATATTTTTTTCTTTTACACAAATATTTTTGTTTAGTTATTATATATAATTTAATATATTAAATTAATGTATCCAAATTTTTATTTGTTTAGTTATGGAATAATAAACATAAACCTGAAGAAGTAGAAGTTGCATTGAAGAATAGTTTGAATTTACTAGGTTTAGATTACCTAGATTTATACCTTATTCATTGGCCAATTGCAACTACTGTAAATAAATTATTTTTAACTATTGTGTATCTTTTAAAATTAATTTCTTTTATAATTTTAGGAATATCCAACTGCTACAGACAGTGAAGGGCGGTTTATTGGTACTGATGATTCTTATTTAGACACATGGAAGGCTATGGAACAATGTGCCAAATTAGGATACACAAAATCAATAGGAATTTCAAATTTTAATATTAAACAAGTGAAAGAAATTTTAGAAATAGCAACAATAAAACCGGTTATTAATCAGGTATCTACCTAATAGTTACTGGACAAATCATTACATTTAAAAATTGTTTTTAACTCAGCACAGTTAACCAACATTTTCAAAAGTGTTTAACAATATTATTGTTAATAAATCACGCATTGTCACTGTATCCATCATTATTATATTTTGAGGTACCATGTTGCTCTATTGAATTTACTAACTTAGCATTAAAAATATTTAAATTATTTTTAGTTACCTAAAGTGATAGTTAGAAAGAATTCTCATAATTTGACATTTAACCTAAAGCAATAGTGTGATGGACCATCACTGATGGTATGTTAAATCATATTAAATATAAACAATTTTTTTAGTTATAAAAAAATCATATTACATGATTATAGGTATGCTCTTAATTATCATTAAGCAAATAAATAAATTGATTAACTTTTAATTTTTTTCCACAATACCCTTAAACTCATTATCGTATAATAAATAGATTTTTTTTTTACTTAAAATCAGGTACTTGGACCTAATCAAATGCACTGAATGGTATATAAATGAGTTAGTTATCTACAAACTCATACAATACATGAATAATTAGTAATGAGCATTTCACGACAGACTTATTATGATAGACAGTAGACTCATATAATATACTTTAGTTTGTACCATGCCTTAAACGGCTTGAACCGCACCTTTATCTTTATGCCACCACCGATAACAATTGATTCAAATTATTGATTAAAAGTGATAATAATATTAGTTCAAATAATTGAATAATTAAATAAAAATGAGAGAAAAAAATCTTTTTAGATGAATAAAATTTAATTTCAATTTTGTTATTATACTAATAAATAGTTACAAAATACAAATTAATTATTAAAATTTATATCTCTAAAATTGTAATTTATTATAAATTATAATACATTTAATAGCTATTAATGTTATGTTTTAGATTGAAAATCATCCTTATTTAACTCAAAATAAACTTAAAGAAGTTTGTGAGAGTAATGGAATATTATTAACTGCTTACGGACCTTTAGGATCACCTTACAGAGGTGCAAACTCAAAAGGATTAATACTTTTAGATGAGCCAATTGTTAAGCAAATAGCCAACAAATATAAAAAGACCAATGCTCAAATATTATTAAGATTTCAGGTAATGAAGTACTAAATTTTATTTTTTAGAAGAACAGATTTATATTCTTATTTTATTTCTATGATTGTTAGAAAACTTAATTATGTTTTATTATCATATGGCGTATAGTATTTTTTAAATTCTTGGCTTGTCGCATGTCATAAATATTTCAATCGGAGTAGCTTATTAATATTAGTTCCAAACAACAACTGGTGTATATACTTACATATAACTCTAGCCTCAATTAATGCTTTTAATTTACAAATCCTTTCATTAAATTTTTTGTATTATTAAATTAAGGTTCAAAGAGGTGTTATAGTCATACCAAAATCATCTAATTTGGAAAGACAAAAAGAAAATTTTGATATCTGGGATTTTGAGATGAACAAGGAAGATATGGATTTACTGGAGTCATTAAACCAAAATTTACGTTATGTTATTTTCAAACCGTAAGCTGAAATAATATATATAATATTGTATATTTAATTTTTCAAATTCTAATATTTTAATTTAAAATATATTTCTTTTTTTTTAGAGGAATGCACTTGAAAGACTATCCATTTAACGAGGAACCATAAACATCAGTGATAACTAAACTGATAAAAGCAATGATCTGATATTGTAATAATTGAAATAAGAAATACAAAAATATATTTAATTTGTCTTTTAAAATGAATCTATGAGACTTAAACATTATACTAATATGTAAAAATATCCAAATTTAAAAATAAGCAAGATAATTACAGAGGTTCGGTGTTTGGAAAAATTATATTACTTTGGTGGTTGATGGTTTATTATTATTATAAATTTGAAGGTTGTGAAAAATCATATACCTACCTATTGACATATGCCCATATGTAATAGCCAATAGCTATATTATGATTACTTAAACATTTTAAGATGCTCATTAAAATAATTTATGCCCATACATACTACCTTGAATGGAACATATTCCTTTGATTTAGTTAAATATTGAAATATATCGGAAACAAAATTTCCATATTATTGAAAGTATGATAGTTATTTTTTATTTCTTATTGCGTAATGCACATTAAATAGAAATAATAAAAAGAGTTTTATTATTATAAATCTGTATTTTAAAATATTATGAATGATTGTCTTTTTTATTATTTAATTCTGTTTCTCTTTTAATCAAATTAATAACAAAAAATATAATGTCAAATTAAAAACATTATTTATGTTAGTGGTTATAATTAAATCAGTGGTTTACCATAAATAATAGTAAACAATATTATTTGTTATTAGAAAAAGTAGGTAAAAATATAAAATAGCATAGATAGAAAACGAGAAAATTCCTTCTCAAATATTTTCTCATTAGTCGATACAATACCCATACTTTAATTATGGTAGTGGAATAATACATGGAATCTCTTATTTATTTTTCAAACTAATCACGAAAGTATACTTAAATTTAGGTTGCATAACATACTAAAAATTAAAATATACTAATTTTCAAAACATTTTGGATTGTAAATTTTAAAGGATCAAAAAAGGTCTCTTTTTATATGTGCAATTTCAAAATAATGTTTGTTTCTAACATTGAAAAATTCAATTGTACCAATTGTGATTGTGGTTAATTGCAGACAGCAGTACTGCACATTGAAGTATTTAAGGAAATTCAAACTATGAATATTCATTATTCATACATAATTATTGCCGACTTGCCGACTACTAGGTATGTCAAAATGACAAATTTTCCGACTAAAATGAACCAGGTATCTTAAGTAGTGGTGGGGGGTGTTATACCCCACACGCCCCCTACTAAATCCGGCCCTGAGTCCAGCGGAGTAGATAGTAGGTATTTATAAAATACCTTAATATTATATTAATATATTATCGTGTACCTATTTAACTCTGAATTTCTTCAAAATTATATGCATTACATACTTTAATTCCGTATAGCGACCGAATATCATGTTTTTAAACCTACACCTACTTACCTTTTATTTGCTCATCTTTATTATTATTATTATAAAATATGATAATAATTGAATGTACTGTTTAATAACTCCTTAAATATTCTTTAATAATAATACACTGTATTAATTTACTATACAAAGGTGTAACGATATAATTGCTATAATTAGATAGGTAGGTATTTAATAATAATATGTAACGTATTCATTTTTTGTCGACCGATAATGATTGTAACAATATGCTTATGTCCATTGAAAAGAGACGAAAAAAGCTTTTATGTCGTCCATCATCGCCAAAACGTCAACGGATAATGTTTAGGTATAAGTAGGTAACTATAATATATAGTATATGCGATGTCGTAGTTGGGGTTTCGGGTTTTCCGATCACATTAGCGGTCGATACACGATTGGGTCCAGCTCGCCGTAAACCTTTTCGAACGACTCTTTGGTACAGCAGTAGATGAGCCCATTGTTGGCGTCCGGTTCGGGGTCGTCGTTCGCGTGACCGTTGTCCTGGTAACCGCGTCCATGGTATCCGTCCGGACATATGTTCGGACATAAGTACACGCTGTCGTCGATCTTCTTGTACGGGTTGTTGAGACCGATGTACACGATGCCGTCCGCCGCGTCCACGTCGTAGTACAGCTTCCAGTAGAACAGCGGCACGGGTATGCTGTCGGGCAGGTCGAGGTGCAGTGGTTGCTGGACGTCGTCCACGTCGGCCAGCGTGCACACGTCGTACGTGCCGGTGACGATCACGTGCCTGGACGTGCCGTTGTCCTTGTCCAACTTGGACCGGGTCGACTGCTCCAGATCGGCCCACATGTCGCCGTTAAAGATCTGCCACTGCGGGGCTACGTTCGCGTAGTAAAACCTATACGCGTGCGCGTAATATTATAAACGTTTATTATTATGTATTTATATGGGGTAAGTCGAGTAGATATTATGTCACGTACTCTATAATAGGTACACTCTGACCCGCGAGAGAAGTAAACCGTTTTGCGCCGCATGTCGACCGACGCCAACGTTGTTGGTAGATGTGTGTCTGCGTTTTAATTTGGACACGGTTTACTTCTCTAGTGGCAGGAATATATATAAACACCTAGGTGTTATCGTATTAAGATCTAAATTTTTTCTGCGAGGGGGGGGGTGTAGGTTGAATTTAGAAATTGGGTGTCCGCAACTGGATCAAAAAATGATATAATTTCACAAAATATCATCACGACCAAAACAATTTGGGGTTGAGGCCATATAGTAGTTGTTGGTTGAATTTGTTACGCTGTTTTAGAAATTGTATGGGATTAAGATCTATTTACAATATTAGATCTTAGTTACGCGAAATTCGTTAGGTTCTTGGGCCACTAGGTTTTTTCGAGTCTCTGAGTACAACCGTTTTTTACTGACCATAACTCTGTAAGTACCTACCTTCTTATACTCGTATACCGTAAATTATTTCTACTGTGTTAATGTTAGTAGTTACGTCGTATTACTTACGTTGCAGTTTGTTCATAAGCGAAGAAGAAGTCAGCTTTGGCTGTGTAATGGCCGCGGGATAGCGAGTGGCGGTTATCATTTCTTATGTACTTATCTGCAAGTTTGTCCGATCTGAGAATTTGCGCCACCGTTTTTTTCTAAAGCAATACATTTTTTATTCAAACAAATAATTTGAAAATTTAATGCAAGGTTCGTCATAAGTTTTTATTATACTCGTAACTATATAAAAATATTAAAGATACAAAGTTGAGATTTTGTGGCTTATTTAGTTCCTTAAATTGAAGGATTTTTAAAGTACTGACTACTAATTAATGGACATTTAAATCAAAACAAAGTTAAATTTTTCTGATTAAATTATAAACAGTTTAATTTACTTTTAATATTAATCGAAAAATATACTATCATTCCGCCATCTAATCCTACTTAATAGAATAAAAAAGCTAATTACCATAGCCAAGAAATTGGCAGTTACAATGTACCAATGGGCTATGTACCAATCTGTATGTAAAATAATTTAAATTGTAAAATATATAAACTTACGATATATTTAATTATATAATATTATTATAGTTATAGCAAATTATTGATGTATGTAACTTGTATAATTTTATAAAAACTGAATAAAAATAAAAATATACTTAACATTTAAACATTATACCAAAATTAAGTTTTTGTTTCAAATTAATGTATTAATATTTCATATAATATGTTCTAATAATATTTTTTTAAATATTTAAGTAAGTAGATGTTTTGTTTTGTTTTGTTTATTTTATATTTATATTTAGGTATAGTAGATAATAAGTATTTAGTACTTAGTAGGCTTTTTTGGCCATGGATTTTTTTTTTATTTGTATCCAGTCCAAAAATAGATCTATGTTTAATTTACTGTTTGTTATTTAACTAGGCACTTAAAATTTACATTATAAAAGTAAAAATAAACATTTTAAAGGTACGTAACCTTGCTATAGGCGAGTCATACAGATCTCTGACATTTTAATTTCTATTTTCAAACAGTTACATAAGCGTAATCATAAAACGTATACCTACTAACATCTTTAAAAAAACATTATTGCCAAAACCGTCAACAGCTGATTACGAAAACAAATGAATTTTGGTTAAAGTGGAATTCCTTTAATTGTGTCCTGGCAATAGACGGAAAGCGTATAAGAATTCGATTTCCAAAATCTCTGGGTTCTTATATTTTTTAATTAAAAATAATATTTTTAAATTTGTCTTCTTGCAATGGTTGATGCCAATTATTATAAATTTGTTGTAATTGATGTGGGACTGAGAAGGTGACAGTGAAATATTTTTGAAATCGAGTTTAGGGGAAAAAATATTATGGATGACCCTTTTAGATTTCCAGTAAAAAAAAACAACTACCAATGTCAAATAAAGTGTTACCGTGTCAAAGTGTTACTACAGGTCGTCACGAAATCCTTCTGCATTTCTTATTACCTGTTCTTTGAAAGTGTATTTCTTGTTCACGTCTGTTTTGCCGTACAACTCCTTGGAATTGATGAAGGCCGGTCGCTTGCTGTACTTCTGGTGATTGTCGTAGTACGGCGCCCGGGCGTCATACCACGAGTACAGGCTGTTCTTGGTCGATTTGTCGAAGCACATGCTGTACAGCTGAAGGAACG
Organism: Rhopalosiphum padi; assembly: GCF_020882245.1. Taxonomy (NCBI): domain Eukaryota; kingdom Metazoa; phylum Arthropoda; class Insecta; order Hemiptera; family Aphididae; genus Rhopalosiphum; species Rhopalosiphum padi. The sequence continues at coordinate 13,539,120 of NC_083598.1, read as the reverse complement.
CTCGATCGGTCTGGAAACCTACCGCGGCCACGGTGTAGTTGGCCGACTGGCACAGGTCGCCGGTGACCCGAAGTTCCGACTTGGGCATGCCATCGCACCGGAAATCCGCGTACCGGTACGTCTTTCCGCGGTATGTGAGTTCGTCGTCGCCGACGCACGTGACCAACGCATCGGCGCTGCCTTCACGCCGTATCGCGTCCGACGCGAATTTGGAAGTACCGCATGACAGCTTGAAACTACGTCCGCTCTTCACGTTCAGCCTGCCTTTGGCGTCCGGATAGATGATAGCGTACCGCTTGCCGTTGCTCGTGAACGGTATGGGCATTTTGGGTGCGTCGCTATCGGCCACCTTTAGCAAACAGTCGCTGTTTCCAACTATATTATGATATACAAATAATGTATCGTATTAGTATTAATATTACCACGTTGTTCGTACATTACAAACAAATTATTATGATATTATTATTATGCGCGTATAAATACGAAATAGTGAAGTGAACTAGGCGAAGTTGATTTTTTGCAGTTATCGATAATATAAAATTATAAAAATTATTCTTACCTACCTATATATTATATTTACAAAATCGTTTAGTTATTAATTTATTATGTTTCTTTAAAGTAGTTATATTCTCACTTAGATTATTTTTTTTATTATTATATAATAGTACTTTTTGTCGTATCTAAGTGAAAATGAACAGTCGACATAAAATTATACACAAATAATATTATACCTGTTTTTATGCATATATTTGGATATATTCTCTTTTTTTAATTTAAAATAAGAAAAAAATTATATTTTAATATTTAAATACATTTTTTTTTAAATACAGTGGGAGAAAATTTCATATCCGCAGAAAATAGCTGGGGACCAATAAGGGGGAGATTAATTTACCTACGCCTTACGTTATATTGGGGTTCAAGTTATAAAATATTTCTTCCGCGCGAAAATGTTTTGCTATTATTTTTATTTGTTCATATGGCCACGTTTAGTCTTGCAGTAAAAGTACTCGATTATATACAAATATCATTACATAAAAAATAAAAAGAATTTATAAAAAAAATATTGATATTATTAATTATTATAGATGCGTGAATAAATTAATTATGGGGGCATATTATAGAGCATTAATGGAAAGGAAATTATCAATATTTTCAAGTTCGTGACGTCGTCGCACATCCAGATCCAGATTGGACGCTCCTGAATGACCTAAATTTATTACAGGTCCAAGCATGAACAATAATGAATAATCGTAGTCTTGGATCAATTAATCTTTCAGTCAAAAATCCAAAAAAAAAGTAAATGTTAAAAGGATGTCTGCGCACTGTTTGTTTTCTCTTTCTGGCCCATACGCAACATAGATAAAACGAATTTACGCAGTACCATTTTTTTTTATGTTTTTGAGTAATCTAAGAGTAAAATCACTCATTACAAGAATGATAGAGAATAATATTTTTGAGGGTATAACATATTGATTTGTCTAAATATTGTTTCAAAACAATTTAAATATCACTTAAATTTTAGAATATTATTTTATTATTTTGAAAGTCGAATACAAAATCAAATAACAATAAAATATAAAACCGATATGTCATTCCCTCAAAAATATTATCCTCTATAATTTCTGTAAAAGGTGATTTTACTCTAAGTCTATACTCAATAATTATGAAAATAAAATGAATTTAGGTGAAAGCGTTTTATCTATGTTGCGCGTGGGTTTGAGAGAGAAAACAAATATTGCGCTGACATCCTCTTAATTATTAATTATTGTACTACACTTCAAGAGTATATTTTCTAAGTAAAATAAGAACAAAGCCACTATACTTACTAAGCTAATATTTAGTGAAAAATACCTAAAATATTTTATTATATTATATACAAATTTTAGACAATATTTTTTTAATTATAATATATAATTTATTAATTTGGAAGTGCCACAAAGATTTGTATGCAGTGTAACCTGTGTTCGCGTATCATTAAAAAAGTAATATGAATTTATACGAAAAAAAAATTATTTTTACACTGCTGTGCCGTTGAATTATTATTTATTAATGGTAATATTTTTGTTGTATCGAAAACTTGTTGATAATCGCTTAGTTTTGTAGTTACGATAACTTCAATGTATTCAGTACCTATTAATCATATACGTGTTAACTGTTAACTACATAATTTTCAGTATAATATTATATAAGTAGTGTTAAACTGTTAATAAATTATAACGTATGATCGCGGTGATGGTCAAACTAGGCACCATCTCCGCAGTTATTGGAATCGTATAATATATAATATTCATACCTTCTTTATACCTATCGGTGTTGTTTTTTTAGAATGTATATACGTTATAACCGCGTATTTTTTTATGCGTTAAACAATTCCCGAAAACGCCTTATCTAAAAACACACGTATATAATAGAAACTTATTTCCTACGATGTGTATATAATATATACGTACATATATAATTATGTTACAAATGTATGATATTAACTACCTACATATAATGCCATTATCGAATTACGGTTAAAATTACTCATAATCGGATTAAAATTTATTTCTAGGTATACGTATCGGGTGAATCATTAGCATTTTAGAAAACAGTATAATAATAATAAACATTAATATTAATAATAATAATTATAATATGTTATACCTTTGTCACGGCGGCACACTATTTTGTAAACGGGTTAATAAAGCTTTTAATCACTAACCTAACCTAACCTGCTGGGCTTGGTTCAACAATTGCCGAGCCTTTGTCGGAAACCGCCGGTACCTATTTATTATATGATGCAATATAATGTTATATGTTATTTAAGGTCATCTTATATAGTTGACTTGTGGGTGCTAGAAAGGTTTCGCGTTTAAATGTTCATTGTTGTAAATGATGTGAAATTCTCTATACGTAAAACTCGTAGGTATAACAATGCAACTGTAAAGGCATTATCATTTTGAAAGAGAAAATTATACATACATATTTTATTTATTTTTTTTTAACGAGCGAAAGATTAAAGTTATCTTATATATACTAAATATCGATATGACGGCAGGCATATAGTTATATAGGATATTGAATATAAATATAGTAAAAATATTCGGTACAATTAAAATTATTTATTTGTGTTTAATTTATTTTTTTACCCATTTTTGTCAAACGATTGTAATTGTCAAGTTTTAGTGTAATATAAGTATAAGTATAAAAACAATTATAAGTTTAAACTATAACACGGTGAATTGCTGTAAACATATTATAGGTATTGTGTATTATTATTACCTATTCTTATTTCTTAATACAATCTGCAGTTGGCGTCAGTTGCATATAAACAGACGAAAAAACTAAGACATTGTTGTCTTGGTACACGGAAATAAAAATTATCTAATATAAATTTGACTAATTGATTAGGCAATATATGTTTATTTATATACATTTAATAATACGGCTATATACAATATATACCTATAATATGTCCTATATTATGTTTTACTTAAGTACTTGAAGCTGATACGGTTACTATGTTTTGTGTAACTATTATCTACATAATATATTAATAATTAATATACCTATTAAAATAATATATTTTAATAGCTTTATAATGTTATTTTTTTGGTTTTGGCAGAGGGAATTGGCAAAGGGGTACCGGAAAAGTACCTTTGGATCTTTTTGGTAAATACTCTCTTAGATATACGTATTGGAAAGAAAATTTAATTTAATTTTAATGTCTGTATTAATTTGCCGCTGTTCGTCATTACGTAAATGTTGAAAGGATATCTTCATCACTAGTAAATGTTTAGTGGACCAACATCGAAATTGTTTTAAAGTAGAAATACAGTATAGAGAGTATCATTCAATGCAATTTTAATATAAAAATAACCTATCCGGAATTTTATGATTATAGGTTACGAGGAAACCACAGCTACTGAAATAGATCAAAAAGTTAGAATATTATCAAAAATGAATAGAAACAATTGGCGCTTTAGATAATTGCCTGCATATGTTAATCAAACTCTGCCTGGAATGTGTTATACATTAAACTTTATTTATACAATATAATATATAGGTACTTTACCCAGAACTTTATAGCCATAAGTAGTTGATCGCAGACACGAACAAATGACTAAACATACTGCAGTAAATGCAATTGAATGCATTGTCACGCGTGTATGTTATTAGGCCTTATTTTTTAACACGTCTGAACACAGTCTTGGGCCTGATCCTTGTATATGGCTGGTCTTCTGCTTGGTGTCCTGGTACAATCGCGTCTCCGAGTCACTTGGGTCAGCTAACTCTGCTGCAGACAACCAGTGAATAGATTATGCGTTTGATGTGAACTTATAGATACCTATTATATACCTATTCAAATTCAGTAATGTATACCGTTTTCAATCTTATCACCGATACATAAATAAATTATGTTATAAGTGATTCGGTAAATAATATGTGCTATTATGGAACGATTTACTTCTGCAGAAGTGGTGCAATAAGTTATAAGTGGCTCTAATTGTATATGTTATATAGGATATAACTGTCACGCTTTCAAGTGGTTATAACTTTACTTTTAAAAATTTACTAATTAATTTTAGGGAGGCACCTATATAATCTTTCTAGAGGGAAAATTAATTTTTTTTTGGTGTTTATAAATCGATAAAGAAAATCTTGAGAAGGATAAAATAAATTGTACGTATAAATATAATAGCACCTATGTACTATGTAGTGTTTTTAATTTGAACAAATTTAAGTGTTTATACATATAGGTAATTAATTATTAATCAAACATTAAAATAATTAACTGTATCTCTAATAATCAAATAGTGAGTTAAGTATCTACGTAATGCAATAAAGTCGGATCATATTTAGATAATCATACGAGACGATTAATCTAGTTCGGTTACATTGTATACTTAAATTCAACCGTTTAAATTATGCCAATACTTGTTATTTTATTAATAATCTAAAGATGTACTTCAAATTGTATCAACACAGTAACGACGATGAATTTAATATCTATCATTGATACTATAAATAATTATAATACTATTGGAATTATAGAATCGTAATATTACGTTGTCTGAAATTTTAGTGAATTTGTAATTTATATTTTTGTAATATAAGTAAATCTAGTATAGGTTTATCATAAGAATAGAAGGAATAATGGCGAAAAATACAGTGCACTTATGCTTTCTTGTAAATTATAATATAGCTATATTATTTTTTATATTCAATATTTACTCACGAGCAATAATTTGAATCATTGGAATGGTAGATGATGAGAGGTTAAAACCATAATAAGTGATACAAACACGCACTATGTATGTTATATAAGTATTATATAATAATTAATTAGAAATTCCATGCATCGTAGTAATCAGGTAAGTACTCAAAAACATTGTTTTTAACTTAAAAAAGAGTAGTGTCTTTCGAGAGATATCTGTAGCGATTGCACGACAGCGACGTCGCGTTTAGCTGTCGAAGAGTATATTATACATTTAAAATACAACCGCCGAGATCAATAACACGACTAATAAGTTGTACATCGGACACACGGTATAAAATAGTTGGGTACATTTCCGTATAAAAATGTTTTAAGAAACGTGACGACGCTCTATCCGAAATAACGGGTTTTGTTTACGGTTATATATTATTATAATACAGAAATGAGTGTACCGACATATGACGTGTAATGATTGTACACGATCAGATCAGTATTTCAATAAACATTTAAATTTGTTATACTTACTACAAGACGTCAAGACCATAAAACGATGCAATTGAACAGCCACGAAAATCATTTATATTGTATAGATGCGTATTAATATTGTATCAGATGTATAATATTATTGTGGTACGAAATGTGTGACGCGATACAAAAACGAAAATATGCGCGGCGTATAATAGGTATTATTATATTTTATTATAAACGCGAAATAATAATTTATCAACGCGTCAATAGAACTGGTCGAAAGTTAAATCGTTGTCACGAACCATTTAGCAACCAGCGAAATTGAATACAGGAATATAGGACTATATTGAATATAGTAGCTGCTGTGGTTTGCACGGTATAATCATTCCATATATTTCCGTATATTTTACCAACGATAATATTCCGACAGTCGATCAAAATGCGCGAGAACGAAACACGACGATATTGTGTGCTTGTACGAGAATATATAATGTTTAATAAACGACATCAATGTATTGGACGGATACTGTAGAATCGTTATGGCCGTGGCGAGGGAAAATTACGAATATTTCAATGAAAAGAAGAAAAAAAAATACCGTCATATTGTGTATTTTCTTGACATTGCATGCATCTGTATTGTACGTAATAATAATACGTATCGTAATGTAATACGACAAGTTTTTTAACGCCAATTCCGGCTGAGGCTGTGCAATGCACTGATGCCGTATTTCATAACGTTGAGAAAAGAGTTTATTGACGCACGTGTATTGTCTATGATTGATGCAACTCATTAGCCACGACGACATTGTTGCTGAGAACTTGTGCAAAATATAATAATACGCGTATTCTGACTTGTGCGGAAATTCGAACAGTTATCACAGCATTATTGTAACACACGAATACTTGTATTATTATCGAACATGTTTGATTTGTTCGACGACACTGACCGGCGAAGTCACTAACTGACATCATTATATTATAATTTATAACGATATTATGTCTATAGTACTAATGTAGGAGAAAACATGGCATCTCGCAAATCAATTTAAAAAAAAAAACGTTTACGTAACCTCGTGCCAATTGTAAGTAATAAGTACACTATTCACTATTGTCACTTCGATCGGCTTTCCAATGCGTATCTGTTACAATATTCAGTGGCTTGCAGAGCGGGGATACTCAGTTAACCTATACCGTCATTTTAGTTAGATTTCAATTTCTTTCACGATAGAAACATCAAAATTGCCTATTTAAAACTCCTTAAAATGCTTCAGGTCGTATGCCGATACTATTATATTAATGTATAATATTATTTTCTGATTTATGTTTATCAATCGTATTTTTAACGCGTTGTCCAAGGTTTAAACCTAGATGTTCTACTATTGTATTTTGTAATGAAAATCTTACTTTCATTTCGTTGCATTGTACAGTAGTATGAAAACAAAATGTGGACAATTCTGATTAATATCGAGTAACAACGATACATTTAGCTTTCAATAACGAATGAGATTTCATTATAAGTTTACTTATTGAAGTGACATCATATGTAATTACTAATTATTATACTTATACGTGACGATTTGTTTTTAACGACGAAATCTTTTAGTTTTAAAACTATAATTGTCGGGCCTGTATTAAAAAATAAGTGCTAAAGATATTTGTAGATAATTATGCATATAATACGAACGTGTTCAGTGGGGTCCATTTTATTCTTGAAGAATATGCATGAAATCAAAATATTGTCATTAAAATGAATTATAATAATAAATAATAATAAACGAAGGTTGAGCGCCTTGGAAAATATTTGTATAGGCAAATTGTTTAATGGTTTGATATATTGATGGCATATTGTAATAGTTACAATACAATATTTCATATTATGAAATAATATAATATATATTTTTAATTTTTAATTTATAAATTACAATTATTTATATGATTATTGATTACTATAGTTCAACATTTTATTTTTCGTAATATTAGTTGTATTTTAGATCAATAAATAATATAATAAAATAACAATAAAAATTAAACGTAATGTAAATTATGAATATAATATAATGTAGATCGTGTTGATTTCGTAATTAATTATTTTAATTTTAATCATTATTTTATATGGAATTGATCAATAACATATTACATAATACATGGTTATAATTGTATGATAAAAATACCATTGGATGTGTACTATATTATACTTTACATATTTTGAACAAAGTTTTTTTTATGTATTTATCTACTTATGAATAGGGTTAAATTGGAAATGTTGTAATTTGTATTTTAAGTATCTATTCAAATTTTTATTTAAAACGCGCTTATATATTATATAACTTATATATATGCTTTTATATGCTTATGATTCATTAAGAGCATTTTTGATGGATTTAATAAAACTTAGTAAATCAAAAAATTGTGCTGATTAAACAAGTTAATTTTCATGTTTACTTTAAAGTTAAAAGCTTAAATATTTACCAGAATATATTATTTGTGTCTGCATAACATCGAGTATCTAATGATTTGATAACTTCAAGTAGGTAGTATCTTTTAAATTCTACCACGAATCCAATCATCATCGGATTGAAAAGAATAATTACCTTTGTATACACATAGTAATCGATTTAACGCAAGGCACTCATTAAATAATCGAAGATGTTAAGTCTAGCTTCCCCTATACAATTATATAAATTAACTCTTTATATTTATTTTAACGGCATTAAAAAATGTTAGATACGTTTCCATTAAGCCTTTACCCACAATGCTTAGTACATTTTCTCGCCTTCTAGTGTGGGTTATTTTTACCCCCGAACAATTATAAAACCGTATTTAAATGTATATATATTATGTAATGAGGTGTAAAAATAATTTGAAATGTTAATTTTTTTTTAAGAACGTTTTGGGGGTAGTGATAATAAGTTTTTCGAGTAGTCGGCTGTCACGTCGTTGCTTCTCATCCATCCCGAGATACGGGTATATTGCTACGTGCATTTAAGTCTACACATACTATATACACGCGGGCTGTGATCGATGTGACCATCAGCCGACCGAACGAGTTAACTCCATTCGTATGCAACGCTCGCAAACGGTAGGTAATAATAATAATAATAATAATGCTGTCGGACTATACTCAATAATATAATAATATATACGTTCTCAGAAGTCAGAGCAATGTGTAGTGACTGGTTTTTTTTTTGTTCTCCATCGAATCCGTCCAGCGACCAGTTCGACTTTCCCTCCTTGTACATAGGTAACAATAATATACTTACAATATACATACAATACAGGATGTCTCGCCACGATCCTCCCCATAAAATAATTTATTTTACATGCAAATTCACAATAATAATATGCTATATGTATTATGTATATCATTGAAAGCCTCGAGTTTGTCTAAAAAAATATTCCAGTTAATTTATTTATTTCCATTGTTATACGTACTTTTAATGAGCTAGGTTTAGTTTTCATTTGATTAGGTTGAAAATTAACACTTAAATTAAGTATAATTTGAGTTGGAATTGTCAGAGAACAATTTATTTGCAAAGTCATATTCGATGAATTACACACACACACACACAATCACACACATACTACATATACTGGTGCTATACCTCGATTACTAAAGGATAGTGCGCGATAGCAGCGGCACTTCTCTCTGACGGAATTCTTTGCGATATCAAGGCGCGAGACAAACACAATTACTTCTGCGACAACCGTATAGTCGGCGCATAGCATCGCGTGCGTACCGGACAAATTATGTCTTCATTCGCCAGACATATTATACTATATATACGTGTACACACAAACACACACACACACACTCCTAACATATATAATTAGTATCTAACTACTAACCGTTCCCAAAAAAATACAGACTATTTACAAACGAACGAAATTAAAAACAGACGCGAAAAAAACCCTTTCGGTGATTATTATCGTGTTAAATAGACTAGTTTCGATGGGTGCGCCCACGATGGTTAGTGTTGCGCGGGGTACATGGGGATGAAGAAAAAAATCGTATTGCATGATGACGCGAAAGGTATTGCGAAAATCCGTTTTGGGATATATATAATTACATGTTATTGTCTGCAGTGATATCGTGTCGAGCACTATTGAGCGTGGTGTATAATTATTCAATTGCCCGGTGCAAAGTTTTTTTTTTTTTATCAAAATAACATTATTCCGTTTATTTAGGAGCGACAAATATTGAATAAAAAGTTTACCTGCTGACTGCTGTATCGCCGTAAAAGTTATTGTTTGTCGACGAGCGACAATGGCCGGCGTTCACTACGAATACCTGTATAGTGTATAGCGAATACGAATACACTACGCGCGCATCGTCAATATGATTGATGTAATATAATACGCGCGTATGCAATACATAGTAATAAATAATAATAACAGTAATTTGCGGTTTATATAATGATGTTATTATCATATAGTCGGGAGCAATTTTTTTAATGAGAGCTCTTACTTGTACAAAACAAAATACCTTTACTCGAATTATATATATATTTAAATTGAGTGGGCTGACAGCTACATTTGTAAAGCGATTAGTTTAAAATATCAAATTAGTAAACTGAATGATTGTTTTATCGAACAACACTCATTATATCAAAATCTGATAACATTTTTGAAAACATTTTTTTTTTCATACATAATTTCTAGTCAAAATAATAAAAAAAATTTTATTAAAAAAATGTTAATACATTTTGAAATAATGAGCATTGTTCGATAAAAGAATCACTCAGTACATTTTTATTATTATACATTTTTAGGTCCAGTCCGGTGCAAAGAAACTGCGTCGGAATGTTAAACCTTACATTTTTGCTATCAGCAGTTAATAATTACAATTCAGTTTATATAAACACGAGAGAAAAACTTGGAAAACTAAAATAGCCACGCCGAAAATGTATAATAACTAATAACTCGAAATAATAAGTAAAAAATAATACAACTATATTATTATGTGATGACAATAATTATACGATAATATTTAAAAGACTCTCGATAAAAGTAAATATTTAAAGATTGGCTGAGAAGATTTATCAAATTACTGAATGTACTTATACAAAATACATCGATAGAAACAAATTTAAAGATTAGTTTCTGGCGAATTTCTCGGTAATTGTGTATTTTTACTTGGTGTCTTTTTAAAAACGAAAAGTGTTCTGATTAAATAATATAATACTAAATGATACACATAGTAAACCGATATCTAATGGATACGCGTCAAGTTTTATGGTCAAAACAATAAATCATTAGCTGACATTAAAATCACTTTTAAACACAATCGTTATATTCAATAATCACATGATATAATGTAAGGTAGGTAGTAGGTACCTATAAAACATTTCCATTAAACTCGAATAAATTTAAAACTTCATCTCATCTTCGTTCTACAAATTATATTTTATTTACACATTGTATCATTAATATGTCTTAAGAATATAAGTACAATAATAATATAGTGTTTAAAATTTTACAACCTACCGATAATGTGTGTATAATTATATATATATATTTATTCGAGCATTAAACATCGTAATTAAATCTTGAATTAATAATTATACCCGGTATAGTGTATACCTACTATTGATGTACACAGATACCGGATCTCTGCAGTCAATTCTACTGTTACTGAATACTTCGTGGTATAAGTACTAATTGTCCTTACATCCCCGTTTATAGACTTTCTCTGTGTCAGGTCTCGGAGCTACTTCGTAATGGTAATAGGTAATAATAATAATAATAATAATAATAATAATAATAATATATTACTTGCCGGGACCGTATGTTAAAAGGATAACACAAAAAAAACACCATGTATACCTGTTGCAGCGTCGCAGAAGTACTAAAGCAGTTGGTTGAAATTCGGGTAAGAAGTTCTGTTTGATAATGTTTTGGAGATGAAAGAAACCGACCAATGATATTGAAAGTGTTCGTTTTTCCACAACGGATCGTGTATGAGTACTTGCATATTTGGTAACTTTATCTTTACTAATGCATATTATAGTATAGCATATATTACGTTAAGAGATTTCGTTTTACTCTGTTATTTTCAATGTTAGAACGAATCGAACCATCATCGAATTTAAGTAAGAATATAATATAATCCAAGGACATATGTACGTTTTATGATACGCATATTTTAATTTTTAAAACTACTATGAGTTATTTAAAAATAATTTTCAAATACATTTATAATTTTAAAACGCTCATAATTTGTTTTGAAGTTTAAATATCATAAAAATCCCATTTACAAAACCCTGGATTCTTACCATTTGGTTTTATAATAGGTCAATTTATTCTGATGTTAAAAATTACAGATTAAATGTATTATTCTGAACTTAAAATTTGCATGTTTTGCTTTATAGTAAGACGGAGCTCATACAAGTGCACTGTGTGGACACGACGTCCTCTTAAGGAAAAAAAAAACACGTCTGTGTTATAAGAAACAAGATTTCAACGCAATACATTTCAATAAACGTTTATTGTATTTGTATAATTTATATTGTTGTTAAATGATATTATTGTAATATCTAAAACTAATTGAATCAGAAACTCGGGCGTAGTTTATTTTCATTATTATCCCTGTGTATCGTTTGAAATAATTGTATGAATAAATACATGTAACTAGAAATAAGTATACATTTTTATGCGTCGGAAACAAGTTCTGTTCGAAACTTACAAGTTAATTTTGTTTTAATCAATTTAATTTGCCTGTTTGAAACTTCACATACCTACTATCATAAATTAGAATAAATAGACAAACATATATTTGTATTAATGAAAACATAAACAAATGTTAATGTAATAAACGTTTAAAAAAGTATTGTAGGAGAAAAACACGTGCTACATAGGCTTGGAAAGAGTAGTTTGATTATTCAATGTTTGTAATTTATTGTTTGTAATGTAATTTATTGATATTTGCAATAGAGGCTTTAAGCTACATTACATGATTAAAGAATATACTATTATATTATCATGTTTATTCATAACTACCTAGGTACATAACTACAGTCATACGTAAAATCTGCTGGGCTACGAGTACCTATATCTCGAATATAAATTTACAAAAATGATTTTACGCGTTGTGTAACAATTGTCCATTTATCTTTAATCGTTCTCGTAAATGTATGAAATAATAAAATGGAACAAATTTAAAATAATAAAATAAGAGATATGCTACTAAATCTAAGAATAATCACTATTAAATAGTGAAATTCACAAATTTTGCAAAATAAGTAAGCAGATTTTAAATCAAGAATTTATGAATCAAATTTAAGTTATATTTTGGTATAATTCTGTTTGTGCTAAAAAAATATGCTGACATGCTGTCATAAAATATATCTGAGCACTATTCATAATTTAGTGAGTCATTTAATTTTTACAGTTTTTCATTCGAAGCAGACTGGACAATTAAATATAAAATACATGTCATGCTGGTCAATTATTTATTAATAAAAAATTCTGACTACTATTTTTGAGAGAGAATATGTAATTGACATAAGTACCACCTATTTATCGGATTGATTAGTGTATAGTTTTTGTTTTTTTTGTCAAATATCGTTTTAAAAAGTGCTCACCTATCATTTCCGGTGAGCTCATCAAATCCGGAAATTATCACATAATTGGTGAGTATCGTATATTTTAGTATTCTTTAGTGATTAATACTGTTACATAACATTATCGAAAAGTAACAATAAAAATATGCGTATATGAATATATGCATATAATATCATAAACTATTATTTTATGATAATATATACTTAATACGAAGTAACTTATATTTATGATCATTCATTTTTATTTATGTATGATGTAGAATCACCTTTTTGGGCAGTAAAAATACTTCAGTTTTCAAATTTGAGTGTGATTTCTAGTAAAAAATGATATTTAGTTAATACTTTGGGTGTAAATGTAAAAAATTCCCAATGTCTTACAAAATTACAGGGGAAAAAAATTAATGAAAAATAGAAATTTTCACGCAAAAAAATTGTCAAATTCAAAATTTTTTTTGTGTAACAAACCGATCATAACTCAAAATACCATATATATATATATATGAAATTGTTACCATTTATTTTTATTAGAATATTTTAAATGCCATAATATTTTTCTTTATTTTTGATTTATTTATAGACATTTGGAAAATTAATTTTTTTTCTATACATATTGATAAAAATTTTTTGTTTGGTTAAAAAGCTTGATAATTTTATACATTGTATATTATAGCTATTTAAAAGTATTAAAGATACATACGCACGATTTGAAATAAAACATAGATAAAATTCGTTCAGTCATAACGACAACTTACTAGTAATTTTGTTATAAATATTTAATTTTTATGGTTAAGAATAGAACATTTAATACAATATTTCTCATAAGTAGTTCATACTGTAATAAAAATATCTTAAACATAATTAAACACAGTATTTTGTATAGGCAGTTCAATTGTAAATTTGAATGAAATTATATATTTAAACGAAAAATAACGATTTTAGTTATTTTATTGTAATTTAAAAAATATTAATCGAACTAACTTAAAACTTTTAACGTATATTATTATTATATTTAATAAACAAAGTGATATTTTTAAATGCAATGCTTTCGGTAAAAATTAATCGAATCTTGGATTTCCCCACTATTGTCTTGGCCTTCCCCTCGGTTGGCTTTTATTAAATTTCCATTTCGTAACAGTCCATATCAAAGGTTCTCTACTTTCTATCTATACATGTGCCATTCACGTTAATCCCTGACACTCAAGTGTGACCACTATATAGTATATTTTATGTATCGCTATTATTGAATAGATCTACAAGTTTTCTGTTTAACCGTATCTCATAACCACCTTCCTCATTTCTTTTTTGTTCCAAATTTCTTAGCAGAATTTTTTTTTCGAAAATCATTAATTGCTGTTCATCCAAGTTGGTAGATGCTCACGATCCACAGGTATAATGTACAGTCTAACGAGGGTCTTATATAATTAAATTTTTGTTTTTCTCGATAGCTTTTTAGATTTCTTAAATAATTGGATTAGTAAAAAATAATACTTATTTTCTGCTATAATTTTTCTATGTATTTTTTCATGGCTATACTGATTGTAAGTTAATGTCTATCCCTAAGTATTTAAAAATACAGACGTTTTAAAATGACAGAATTTGTATGGTTATTTCAATTTATGGAAGTTTTCTTCTAGATATAATTATAAATTTGGTTTTATTTTCAATGATGATAAGTCTGATAATTTTTGGATAATCATATAAATTATATATCAGAAGATATATTTACTAATATATAGGATGACGGATCGTCTTCGCCCAGAATCATTATTCATTTACGATTTATCATTGAATTTAAATTAACACAAACATTACAATGACTTACTTCCCAATGACGTGTTCTTTCGACAACTACTGTACAGCAAAGTGATTAATACCTATTTTATTAATATTTTATGAGAAAAACATTACATTTTTTTAACAAAACTTGTTAAATAGATATAACAATATTGTTTAATTTGAAATTTAGTGTTATTGTTTTTTTCGTTTAAATATCTTATTTTTTCAACATTTTAACTTTAAATGCTCATAAAACAACAGTGATTATTATTTAAATTTTCAATATTTTTTAATTTGGTGTAAGAAGAACTTATGAGGAAATCGTATTAATTGTTCAAGTTCAAAAAAAAAAATGAACATGATATCAACACATGATAATACAATAATGTACATCTGTATAGAAGTATTTTACTTATAGAAATTACAACTCAACATTGTTATGTGACAATATTAATAGACCCCATTGACTGGCCATTCTTGTTTGTTCGTTATTGTTCTTAAAAAAATAGCGCCAATGATGTTAAAAATATCAGGTGTCTTGCAATCGACACTTATCACTCACCTAGGTGCAGGATACAACGTTGTTAAATAAAAAGTAGTATCTATAGAGAAAGTTGTCTTCTAAATTTATTGCGAATTATGGCGATCATTGAATCAGGATCTTAATTTAAAATGTCACGAAACTAAGTGAAAAGAATAAGAAATTAAATTAAAACAGTTTATTAAATTAAACACGATATTATTAGATAAGTATAAATTCAAGTAGGAACTTATGAAATGTATTACATTAAATTAAATTGCGTTACCTATTTACATAAATTTATAGTAATTCGGTAGATGTACACCATACATAAAATAAAAAATAATAATAAAACATATAGGTACTTATATACCATGTGTACAATTTAAGTACATATTAGTAACATATGTATTTGCTCATTACATTTGAATGTTTAACATTTTTTTTATTACATTTATGGCATGGTAATTGGTATGCATCGATAAAATATTTGTCATACCTACTGAATTTGTTTTTGCATTGTATATTTGTAATATACTAATGGCAGACATTAACAATAAATAATGAACAATGGTTACCTGTTTATAAGACATAACTAATTTTAAACATGTATCAATATTAATATTCATATACCTATATGTATTAAGTAAGTAACTAATCTAACTTAACTGCATTTTGATGAAATGTCAGTGGCGTAACTAAGAGGGATCATAAGGTGATTATAGATACATAGGATGATTATATATGCACACCTATTCGCTTAGGAGTTCCGAAGTAATACAATGTTTTTCTTTTAATAATTTATAATAAACTATTAATTTTTTTATTAATAATTCAAAATTCTTATACAACTTTGAATTAATAAATAATAAGACATGCAATCATATTTCTAATAAATGTATAAAATAATTTTAGTAAAATAATACACCCCTCCCTCAGACTTCCCTATATAATGAGTGGATGAGGCGGGCCGTTAACTGCTGGATACTACCATAAAAATTATAAGCGTATTAAAAAATGTAAAGATGAAATATTACAGCAATCGTGATAATATTATAAAACCAATGACATTGTTAACATATCGACTTACTGTACCTAGTCTATAGTATTATTATTTAATGATCTAGCTATTGTATATAATATTGATTAGGTACCAGAATAGAACATTTAGAAAACAGGTTGGATTCCTGGGCTTTTAAAATAGATCTTGTGCATAATGCATTAATGCGTCATGGATTCGATTGGTCTCTTGTCGTAGTGCTCTAAAAATTCAAAGTCGCTGCAGTCGCACATAACATGTGACACAACAAGTATTGCGTTGATATTTGTTCTCTATTACAATGACACAGTGGACGGTACAGTTGAACATTAATCAATATCATTGATAATATTATAATACATATTTATTATTTTATTCTAATTCAATAATACCTGCAAGGATGTAGTCATGCGTGTATTTTATTCGCAAGGTGCAATCACGAACAGTGTGGTCATACACAATCATGAGTGATGATGTCAGTTGAAAGCATATTTGTAAACAGAGCGGTTGCATTCGTTGGCCGATTTTTACAGTCCAACCGATATTGAGCATCAGCCCTCAGCGATATGTCGACGACAATGCTTATAATGGCAAAGCGACCGTGTCGTTATAGGGAAACCAGTGCGATTTCACTTGAACACGTCATTGTGCGCCGAACAATAAATTGTCGTATCATACACTATCAATAGGTTGTCTAACTGGCGCTACTGTTTTGGTGTGTACAGCTTTGGAGGTTAAACGATTGGACGAAAAGGAAAGGTAATTTAACAGCCGGTGGCAATCATTTTCGCGACATGCCGAAAATATGTTTAATGGGATTCCTTTCATGGTGGTCGGCACAGCACTTGAGATACCGCTAATTAAACTGCAATTAAACGTCAGTTGATATTTCTGTTTTTATTAATAATTGTGCCTGTGAATTTGGGCGGTCTCTTTTAGGTGAAACAATTAATTTAATTTTTTGTCTAATAAACCAAAGATATATATTTATGCGTCTGCATTTCTAAATTCTCTTGTCATGAAAACAGTTTGTTATTTTTTGAAAAAAAAAATGCAATAATGACCTTATAGCAGTAATATACTGCAGTGTTGAATAGACAGTTAACTAATATAATTACACAACTGTGATGTAGCCGGAGAAGCCGTCTTATTTCTGTCCGTTATCAAGATTCGAAGATTTTTCGTACACAGGTCGTAGTAAACAAACATTCTTAATGATTTAAAAAAATAAAGTTTTTGTCGTTTTCAATTCATAAAACGATTATTTATGACGTTATAATGTTGAGTGATTTTATATTTGGGTAATTATGTATTCATTTTTTGTTAATTATTTTATTAGTGTTTGATTATATAATATTGTCATAACATTAATTTAATAGTTTAAATAGAAATAATAAATTGACGAGGTGGTTCGAGGAACACACCAATAAATAATATAAAATGTCAATTGAATGTTTTTATGCAAAGTCACTTTACGGAATACGTTACGTTTGTGAGGAAAGCATATTATCGTTTATACAAATTTATTATGATCGATGTGCTGTCTAACCATTAATTTATCCGTGTTAAGCACGCGATTATTCCGTCTGGACTTAATATATTTTTGCTTTGATCTCCTGAGGCCCTAAACTTTTAATTTATAATAATAATAATAAACTACGAGCGTATTATTATTTATTAACAACTAATTTGATAATTTATAATATTGAATAGGTTATTAATTCTGGTATTAAAATATTTTAAATAATTTTATAATCTATTACTTCTTAACACTGAATTAATAGAATATATCTTACATAAATCTATTAACTGTAAGTATTTATTATCGTGTAATACGTTATTTAAATATTTTAATAAATACATAAACATATTACTATTTTACCCTTTAGTTTTTATAATCATATTCACTATGGTTTTATTTACGTTGGATAATATTAGGTAGGTATATGTTAAAAAAAATATAAAGTTAAATGTATTAACAGATATACTATTATGTCTCGAGTGGGATGTATGACTGTAAGAGTTTAGGTCTAAAGGGAAAAAATTACATTTTAAGTTATAACATTATAATTATACGCATTTTTCAGTATTTGTTTTCAGATTTTAATTTAATAAATATATCAACTAAATAATTAGGTACTTATATTGATTTAGTTGGTTAATATAATACAATTGTTTGATTTGATGTATTATTGTTAATTGTTATGATCAAGTAAATTTTGGTAATCATTAACTATAAGAATATTTATGGCATATACATTATACACCATTATTATAATATGATGTCTAGTGAATCATTTTCATCAAAGTCAAAAATTACATATGTATACATTTAAAAATGATTTAATATTTTAATATATTATTATATTCCTTGATAATCTTTGAACTTAATTGTCGATAAGAGGAATGATTGTATGAAGAATACAAATTGGATTGAATTTTATCAAAAATCAATATGGAATATTATTATGAACGCGAGTTTACGTTTTAAATATAATTCATTCACATATTTCTTTAAAATGACAAAACATTATAAATATAATTAACATTTTTTTTTATTTATTAACATTTATATTATTTATTATATCATCACAATTTGCAATATACTGTACGACGTTTACGTGCTATCTATATGTATATATTATGTTCGATTAAATTGAAACAAAATCACTACATTTAAATAATAATAATAATAAAAACAATTATTGTGATGGAAGTAGCCACAGAAAATAAAAATGAATGGCTTATATGGATAATATTAATAATAATGCTAATGATAAGATGTCTTGTTGAGTTATCACTGTATAAAACATTATGACGTTATCCAGTTCAAATGCATTAAATCGTGACATAATACCTGTAAGCTGTTAAGAACTTATCACTAACAATATTTAGAATGGTATGTATAAAATATAATACAATAGAAATTACGATGAAATTACAAGATTCTCGTGCCCTACTTTAGAAGTAAGTACTACAATATATAGGTTTTCTGTTAGCAACGCACAACCCGCGTAACAGATGACAATACCTCTACAGTTTACTATAATCATTAGGCCTTAAATATATATATACATTTAATTTAGATTTTTCCAGCCATTTTTCATTTTACTAGTACAGAGATTCTCTTTAACGATTTAGTATTTAAATATCGACGCTCTGGGAATATATTTTAGAATGCAATTCTGATGTTCCAATATTCAATTATACAATATTCTAGTGGTCGAATAAACAACTCAAAATAATGAATATTTTATTGTTACTATCACGCCATACACGATACATCGCACTGCGTAGTGTGGGCCGGTTAGTATTTATATGAAAATAATATTATATTAATATAATAAATGAAACAACAATGTTTTTACAAATTCCCGAGATGGTCTTCTAACGCAATCGTCGTACTATTTACGCAATTCGACCGGTACACGACGTGTTAATTGTAATATAACTAATGTAATTAAATATATTAATATTAATAAATTTAATATTATTATGTTGATTATTAGTTATTCGGATTTACTGCAATAGTAAAATATATATTATAATATACATAATACGAATATTGCGCGATTTTACGGGGTACCTATAATGCAATTCCGTTGGCGCGGTGTATGACATTTCGGTAGGTAGCACATAATAATAATATAAAGCACGTATGCCTACAATATTGTGACATGTGGTGCGCACACACGATGAGGTGTGTCAGGTATGCTGTATGGTTGGCGGTTGCTGACGAGAGTATTATAGCCTTCGTCCTTACATCGTATTGAATATACTAAATTGAAGCCCATACGAAATTGCATGTGCGTTGCATAAAACGGTGCGTAGGTATACTAATCGAATAAAAAAATGTGTCGGGCTCGGAATGTCTATTGACTGAACAACAACAGTAACAACAAGAATAATAGATCTATATTTAAAAATGAAAATCGAGGCAGACGGTTTTTATTTTATTTTTTGAAAATTTATACGAGTCGGTTAATATTTCCCGTTCGATCAATATTGTATGCTTAAATGTGTGGTGTACAATATCAAATAATAATTTGTAGGATTATATGTACAAGTAGTAAAATCGTTTAGAACATAACTAAAATGTACGACTAAATTTAATAATAAAACGTCGGTATCCTACTGCAAGTAGATACTTACAATGGTTCAATACTTATGGAATTCATTTTTAGCTAACATTTTAAACAAAAATCATTGTAGGTATTGGTTTTTAACTTTATTAATTAGTAGACATTTATTTGAAATATTTCATAAAAATTGTATCAAGTTGCTTTCTTTTCTTACAATATTGAATATATTATATTATTATGAAATGATTTCGTACACTAACAATATAAAATAAAAATATCTGTATTATACCTTTTCAAATTCGATTAATTTACGATGTCGGCATTAACAATAAATGGATTTCACGTGTAAATTAATGATTATTATCTATGTAATATTTATTTAAATTAAATAATATGTTGCATTATGTATGAAAACCCTTTGTACCTATCACAAACTACCTTTAAAACCATGTTGTCGGCACAAAAACAATAGAAAAGTTGAATGGGAATTCAAAAATACGATCTTACATATCATTGGCTGTACCGATTAATTTTGACGTGCCTATGCAGTACCTATCATTTTATTAAGTCTTATTATAAATCTTTTCTCTTTTATAAAGTAGGTATATTATAAAATACACTTAATATAAAAATATACAATAGATGTGATTAATTTGTTCAATTCAATCATTCTTTATGTATGCTGTACTAAGTATAAGCCAGGTATTGAATAAGAGGTACCTATCTAACCAACCTATAATATACCCACAATTATTATTTATTAGTTATTACACATATTATCTCGAGCTTATAATTGTGATATGTATCGTAAGAATGATCGCTATTAATTGTATATATTAACGAATTTTTTAGTGTAAATAAAAATATAAAGAATAATTTGATAGTATAATCATTATACTTGTGTATTTTCTTAAATTATATTAAATAAGTTTTTTTAAATTATAATAATGTAATTATTGTAATTTATACATTAAGTATCACCGCCGGGTAGCTTTCTTCAAAAAATTCAAATATGACATATTATATTTTTCAGCTTATATGATTATAAGGAACCCATTATAGGTACTTATAATGTGCTTACTTAAAAATGACAATTTATATATTTTTAAGAACGAATGCTAAAAAAAACTTAGTTATATTAAAAATAGGAATTATAAATATATACTACTGAATGAAAATATCTTTGGATAATTGTTGAGCTCATTCGTATTCATTAAAATAAATGTCATATTTGTTACAAGTTATCTAAATCTTTTGTAACACATTTAACCCCTACAAGTCGGTCATAATCATATTTGGTCGTCAAGGATATTATAACAATAAGGATATTCTAATGCAGCGTGACTGTACAGTTGTCTCTCCCCTTTGTGTATGTCTATTGTCATAAACATCTTTATCTTTCTTCGAGGATTTGCTCGTGTGTCGTTATTTATTTACGACTTATGATATTTGTATCTGATATCTATAATCTATATAGTACCATTTTTGACTACTCGTATTAAACAAGTGAGAGTCTAACATGTCAAATTGTACAAGCATTTAATTATGATATTAGTATTAGCGTTTACAATTTGAAAAAAAAAACATAAATATAATAATTGTGAAAAATAATAGCAATAATTCATACCATTTCAATAATAACAGGCGGCTCATTAAAAAGATAATATAACAACAATCATAATTATATTATGCATATCATAATTTATCATATACCCAATAATACTAACATATATGTAGGCATGTGCGCAGAGTTCTAAATCTTTATAGAACCACTACTCACTAGAAAAAAACTAATTTAAAAAAAAATAAAAACAACTCCTAAAGCCATTTGCATTTGAAATTAATGAAATATTTCGTATTTTATATTTTTGTATTAACATTAATTTTGTTGTGTCAATTTTTTTTTTATGAGCGATGTTTTAAAATAATGAAATCGATTACACCGTACAAATATTCCGACAATTTCAATTAACAGTTCAATTTATATTTATAATTGTAGTCAACGAACAAAATATATAGTATAGTTACGCACTTGTCTACACAAACTAATTCAATAAACGTTATACAAATATAATAGGTACGATGTGGGTACACTGATCAGTGTGCAAAAGAAAATATGTCTTCTAATTATCTTTAAAAGTCATTGACGGATGGTTCTACTATGAAAAAAAAACCATAATTGTTGTTCTAAAAGTTAAATCTTAGCGAGATCTGCAAACTTTCAAGTGATGATTGAAAACTTATATGTACATTATAACACAGAATGATAAATTTAAAATTTTTTATCAGAGAAAACCAAAACAGATTACCTAGCTACTTCCAAAAAATTGATCAGAGAGTTAAATTTGAGACAAATTTTGTTTTGAAAATGTCATCTTTTTTTTACAAATCTTAACGTTGGACAGTTATAACAAGGAAACTAAAAGCACAATTATTTAAATGACCGACGTGACACATGGCTTTTAAGTATACACACTTGTACATAAAAACATAATTTTAGGTAATACTCCAATGAGATCACTGATTACATTGTTCAACATTTATATAACTGCTATGTACATATGCATTTACAGGCCTTTGAGACTTCGAGGTAAGATCGTTTCTTCGTGAAAAAATCAACAATAATAATAATGTGCCGAATAACAATAATTCAAATAATGAATTTCTAACCGTAAATCGTAATTTTTTTGCAAGACGAATATCGAACTATATTCAATACGTATAATACTTGTATACTATATAGTATACTACATACCTACAATCGAAGGTTCGTTCGTAATTAATGCGTCATGGTAATCCGTTAAAGTTCGTGTTTTTTTCAGTGATTGGCCGTTATATATACAAGTAGATCAAAGGTGAACGCTTTATCGTGTTATAGGTACACAGATTAGGTGTACCGTTTGTAAATATTTTGTAGTTACGCAAACCGTGGCTGAAAAACGTGTTCATTACTGGTCTTGTTGTAATAGTTATTATAATATGTTATATATTATATTGTAGCTATATAGAATATATTATAATATATTTGTATATTTAAATTGAATAAAATATGTTTCTACGTTTTTAAGAAAACTATTGATATGCGTTGTCAATCTATAATTAATATTTAACTAATAATAACAAATATATTATATTATAACAGCTAGTACGTGGTTGCATTTGCGTGTTTTGTTTCAACACAAAAATATTCATCGATGAAAAAACGATCAATTTGTGGTGGGTTTAAACCGAGGTCTAGTTTGGGTAGATAATTTTGTAGTGTAATTATCCGCATATTTTGGCTGCAGAATAATATATTCAACGTTGTTATGTTATTTTACAAATATAAATACTCTGTTCATACTCGTATTATTAATTTGTTGTCGACATTAGAAACTGTTGCGGGTATTATCCATTAGGTTAAAATGTTATAATATTTGTATTATTGTACTCAAATGGTTGTTTTTACCTTCAAATTTATAACCAGAATATTAAAAAAATACTATTATATTTTATTTTTATTTTTTATAAAATTATTTGTATCTAGAGCTAAAACTCGGGTAACATTTTATAATTTAAATACATAGTGATTTATATATATATATATATATTTATATAAAGATCATAAATACATTTTGTATTTACAAATTTCCAACAGAGATGAGACAGATATGAGATGTATGATGAGATGAAAATAGTTCGTAAATAACTTAACCACGTAATACTAATTAAGTTAATAATAATTAGGTCCTTTAAAATATTGAATAACAATAACACGAGGCGCTCATTCTACCCCCCCCCATCATCCTAACAATCTTGAATTTACATAATTTTACATTTATTTTATTAAATATCAGTTTTTTATATCTATTTATATTAATTAAATTAAACAAATAAAATACGCAGTTATAACAAACACAATTTAATCTATATGGATAGACAATTGAGGTTTAGCAGCTTAGGTTTAAACGTCGTTAGTTTTAATGTTAGGGTAAATTGACCTATCACTTATACTTTATAGTCCGTGGGTTTAATTTTGAAGTTACTAATGAGTATTTTTAATTGTAATATTTTGCATACTTATAACATCGGAAAAACACTTAACTTTGTAATCTTTAAGTTTTATAATAGGTCAATTCAATCTAATATTAAAGCCAACAATTTTAAACTTGAATTGCTGAACTTAAATTCGCCAAGTTACCAACTTGGAAGACGGAGATAAAAAATACGGGCGTGGAAAGGTACTCTTAATAGTTTTATTTAATTAGAATTTTTAATTTTCTTTGAATACAATTCCATACATTTTTATATACTTAAATTGAAAATTTAACAAAGCATAATAAGAGAAAAACATTTAATTACATTTTGTGATAGAACCCTATGTAATAAAATGTAACATTAAATCATTTTTTTTAATTAACATTAATTTCATATAAAAAAAAAAACCACAAATAATTAAATCATCTGTCAACTTAGTTTATAAATTAATTAGCCAAAATTGATGATTTGACCAATAACATTTTCAGGGGAAAATTACTAGTAGAGTATAGTTTTCAATAATTAAAAATTGTTTTTATTGTTGCCATAATTACATATTAAAATTTTTATTTTTTTTTAAAAAACATGCAAAAAAATATATTTATTAAATTAAAATAACATATATTTTTGAGTTGTATTGGAATTCCATTTATCGACATGTAATCATTAATAAAAACTATACATAAGATAAACTTGAATATTTTTGTGTTGTGTGCTATTGACTATAAATTATTAAGGATATTATTATTTAGCAAATACCAAATAATAATAAGTTATATCACATTACTTTGCCACGTTTTACATGAATCTGGCAGCAGTGGAAAGTATCTATGTAGTATGTATCAATTTCAACGTAGTAAGTAAACAATGAAATAGTTATTAGTTAATATACTAATTAATTAAATATTTATACTATTTAACCGTGAAATTTTTTAATTATTTGATATTTGTACGCTTATTTATTTGTTATAAACCTTGTTATTATTTTTAAATTTTTGCTTTGTTCTTTTTTTTTAGTGCTTGTTGTAATAGAGAGATGTAATTATTCATAGCGAATTAATTTTTTGTAGGAAGTGTAAGTTGGTCCGGAAAACGCATGATAAAAAAAAGAAAACTTTTAATTCTCTACGCTCAAGTGCCAAAACTCTGCATCATCAGTCAGATGTACAGACTTAAAACAGCAGTAGGTGAATTGTCCTCTTATTCAACCATATGACCGCTTTTTTTAATATACATATACGTGGTTGTGCATTGAGGTTTTGTAGTCAGAACGAGTGGCAACTAGACATTTGTATTAAGCTCAATAACATTGCCTATAACTTCCTTAGACCGTAATCTCGACAAAATGCACGTACATATTCCCCTCATATTCGAGGAGGTGAAGCTATCCTCTAGCAGTTGAGTGTAGCTGCTCTGCGTGGCGTAATTGATTGGTATCTTGAGTGGCGTTGTCGGGCGAAGGTCTTGAAACTGCGTTGTTCGTGTCACCACAGGAAAGATAACGTTAGATACTTTTTAATTCGATATAATCAGCCTTCAATGCGTTAAAGTCCCTTTAAAGCGCACTTCTACAAAATATTTGATATATAATTTAATAATTATACTACGTATACATTATACATATACGTATAGACAAATTATTGTTATATAATAATGTTTTATAATCATAATATTATCTAAATTAATTTTTAAATACTTTTGCGGGTTTTATTTGTTCATATTTTAAAACTATACAACTATTTGAAATGTTTTAACTATAAAATACGTAAAAAGTGATAAAAAGAAAATATGCATGATATATTATAATAACTGTGTATATTTAATTAATACATAGGTACTGATTATTTAATATCTGTAAGATAGCACACAGAAACTTTATTCAAATTTAACTCCAATAAGGCCATAAGGGTATCTGTTTGAAAAGATTTTGGTATGCAATTTTCAAGTCTTATTATAACCTAAATGTGTAGCACATACTAAAAACAAATATGCCGGTATTGTTTTGATACTATTATACTGAAACTTTGTTTTAATAGATAATTAAAATATAGACATAATAATTATTTTAGTTTAAGATTTATGTGATTATTTGAATAATAAATAATACATTTAAAGATAATCATAGTAAAAAAATACAAATCTATTATATTTTTTGCTGATTTTATACGTAATCATATTTGTTATGGTTTTTGCAATTTTCAATTTAATTATAATACAGCATTTGAAATATACCTACATATTAAAACGCAAGTTCATCAATATACCTAACTTAAATAGGTACAAAAGATTATAATTTATATACTTAAATTTAATTAATAAGTAAATTATATTAATAATAATAAGTATATTTTAGCGTTAATATGCAACATAGTTTTGCAAAATTGCAAAAACATTAAATAGTTCTCAATAAAAATTTAATTATTTTATAATAATTTATGTACGATATACGTAACTTTATATTTGTTAATACTTTGTGAATATTAATTATAAATATGACTAAGAGTTAAAAAGTTTATTTTTGTAAGCATAATATGAAAACATACAATTCTTCATAAATCTGCGGTACCTGCTTTTTATACTCGATAATTGTACTTAGCATTACCATGTATATGGAATTCAAGTTTTAGATACTCACCGACGATATCAAACTTTTAAATTTTTAGTGAATAATGCATATTATTCTGTAGATAAATATTAGGTATATTAGGTATATCAAAATATTATGTAACGAGCTATGATATCGCTAATCTTAAAAGTCTTACCGTTATTTTGTTGTACATTATACAAATCATTCTTTTTTTATATAATAAATACTGTATAAATGATTCAAAACACTGTTCACCATAAAATATGTATTACGAAAATGTTATTAATAATATTATTTGATAATTGCGTTTTAATTATAATACCCCCACCCCTTATCTCACCGAAATAATCAAAAAATATATGTGACTATTTATACTTATGCATATTGTATTTAGTATTTTTGTATTCTACACGCGTAAAATATATTATAATAGTATTTACTTTGATATCATGATTTGAATAAACGACAAAAGAAAAAAAAGGTGTCAATAATAATATTTTCTTTCGCATATCATACAGTTTGAAACTGCAAACTACAGGGGACAAAACAGCAGTATCCAGATTGGAATCTCCTGGGGGGTTACGATATAGTATGGTACTATGGTCACCACTGTCTTGCAATACAATATCGCATATATAATATATATAAACTGTACACAAACACTCAGTGAAATATCGATTCGCAAACTCGTGTCGTTGCAGCACGGAGTCCAGACAACTCATATTTATATAAATCAACTAATACACACGCGTATATATACGGCACACATGCGTATACATATGGGAGGTCCTGACCATATGGCAACGCGGTGTATCTTTCAGCGTGCCCCGGAGAAACCGTATGCGAATTCATCAGTGCAGCTATCAATTACTATATTATGAGCACTTAGTGCTAACTTCAGCAGCAGATTTTATAATAATATGTTTTATCGACTACCTACCTACCTACCCATACAGTGCAAGACGTAGTTGGAGAGGCATGAAAGTGGTATATATTATATTGACCAATAGTAATATAATAATGACAGCTTCAAACTAAATCGTGTAGGCCGCGCTCGCAAATGTCGAGTGTTATATAGTTTGTAACTTGGGTAGTCAGTCTCGGTGCTCGGAGACAAAAAATTAGTCCCACCTTGAACAACTGATGTATTCGTTACGATAACGCGCTATATTTTTTTCTCGCGCGTTTACGTGTATTTCCTTTTATCGGTCTAATAATATCATGTAAAAGGAAAGGAATAATGTCCTAACAAGAACACACAATGAATATGTTGTATGTACGTATATATATATATTAAAAAAAAAAAAAAAAAAAAAAAATGATATCTAGTTGAAAACGATCAATTATTATTCTTTTAAATGGATTAATGTAACAGGTCTCACCCCATGAACCAGTTAACACGAAGAGGTAAATGCATTGTGATTTCTTCGACATAGGTTTATTTAATTTAAAAAAAAAATGTTTTATACATAATAGGCCTGAATATATAATGTAAAAAAAAAACGTTTCGTGCATCCATATTTTTTTAAATATCTGGATGTATACCTACTTTATATTTCAATGAAACCGGTTGAAAAATCATGTATTTTAAACAGCGGGGTGAGAAAAGGTTTGGAATAATAATATATCATAATTCATAAGTATTAAAAAAAAAATGTTTGATGTTCAACAGAAAACTGGAAAAATGAGTTTTTATACTTAAGTATAATATATTATAAGAAAAAAAATATGGTATTATGTTTATTAAATGTAGATACGTCATACATCAAACAAAAACAATTATGGCCTATGGGATATAATTTTATAAATTTTTAATAAACTCTAACGCACTTACAACTTATATTCAAATTCCTAATAATATTATATAAAGTAATATACAACAGTTATTGTTGAATGATAGTTAGCCCTTATGCAGTCATAAAACTATTAGTTTATGTAATTTGCATTTTCAAATGATTTACTTTTAATATTTCACCCTGAAGAAAACATTTCTTAAAACCAAGATTTAAAATTTTTTAAATTTTTAAATTTTGAAACTTTAGCGTAATTATTTTATTTTATATAATATACAATAACATTATTACAATATTTAGATTTAATTATAGCTATTACCTACTTATACTACCTTCACATTAATAATTTATTATGTATACAATTTTAATAATTAAATATTAAATGCATTGTTTTTGAAAAAAATGAGATTAACTTGTGTATATATATAATACGCAAAAATATGTTTTTAAAGTATTTAAAAACATAAACATTTTCTTATTTCTGTGAGGCAAATGGTAAATATAGAGACGCTTAATACGCTCACACAAGATTATTTTAAATATTATCTTATTGATTGTTTCATTGTTACCATATAATAACAGTATATTATTTTACATGCTACCTGCTTTTTAAATCCCATAACATTATCGGTGGAGTTTACTTACTACTTGCATTTTGTTATCAATGGTACCTATGGGAGTTTACATAGTATATTATAATAATAATCATAAATCATTGAATTTTAATGTGTCCCTCGATAATATAACATATTATATTGTGTCATAAACAGAAATTTTCTTAGGTGGAGATCTTAATAATGACGACGATAAAACAGATTTAACTACTTTAATCAAAAACATTTAAAACATTTGTGCAGACTCAGTTGAAAGAACATCCGGTTAATTCTCCGGATTAGCTACACATGCTGCGTATTTTCAAATATAATAATATAATATTATATTATTATAGGTAATTTTGTTTATGTCTATGGTAAATCGGAATACAAAAAATAATCAAGTGTATAACATTATATAATACAGTAAGACACGATCAATTGTAGAACATTTTTAATTACGATTAATTGTTGTGGGAAAAAGTGTCTGATGATAAAAATTTACCAGATTCAACAGTCATTTTTGTACTTATACGCGTGTTTAATAAGCCTTCACAAACTCGTTTTAACATCTTGGACGGCTTAATGATACACTATAGTAAATAAATGCAGCACAAATCGACAGTATAATATTGTATGTTTTATATAATAATATTGTTTTCGAAATTGTTTGGATGTTGACCTCCTATAGGTACAATTACGTTGTATAATTGTTAAAGTACCTACGTATTGCGTTGAAGCGTTTTGTGTATTCTAGCAAAAATACTAAACATACCACCTACAGGTCATATAGCCATAATATTATAATAAAAAACAAACGAACGAAACTTTTGCGTTGTATCAATATTGTCGATCATTCGATAGAAACAGTCGATGACGGACATTGTTTTACACAACACGGCTTCACTTATATAGAGGCGCACACGCATAATAATAATACAAATTTAGCATTTAGCTGCTACAGCAGCAGCGGTAGTAGCAGTCGACGCGCGTAATCTCGTGTGGACCTCGTTTATTTAAACGACAAATAATATATATTATTATGCTTCCTTTGTTTCTTGCACCGTGGTGACTTGGCGGTTTTTATTTTTATTTTTTTTTTGGCCATAATTTTTCAAACGCGATCTCTCCTCTCGAACGAGTGTTATTGCTTGCGTACGTGCTCGACGTTAAAACAAACATGCTGTGTCGCTCGCAAATACGATTTTTTAACATTACTAATAACTATATAATATAACATTGTTATCGCTTTATTATATTGATATAATCATAGGCGAGATTTCCGAGAGGTGGGGATAAAAATTCTTAACTGTTATAATTATCATATTATAATTATATTTTATGATTTATTGTATAATTATTATAATAAAATATGATTTTTAACTTATTAATTATGTTTTGAGTTTTTTTTTTTTAGACAAAAAAGCTTAGCCGTCCACAAGTTCAGCATGGTTGATCTAAAAATATTTAAAGTACCAACAGATTTATATTGAAATCAAAGATCTAATAAAAATACCAAAAATTATCGGTACTTATCCCTTCCATGTGTATAAAAGTATTATCTTCTTCTGCAGTTGTTAAAACGATAAATATATATATATATACTATATATATATTAAAGCCTATAATTATATACTGCAGGCTTTAGTTTTACGACCATGCGTTTTGTGTTTCTCTAAATAAATAAAGACTACACGGATATATTTAAATAACAGTTTTTTAAAGTAGAATCGACTATAACTTAGTTTACCGAATCTGAGTCAAAATTATGTTGAACATTTTAATAAATAAAATTACATGTTCGTGTTTTCATCCTAATCGATTGTCTATGTTTGTTATATACTTACCTATATAATTTAATATTATATACGTCTTTAAATTATATGGCATTTAAAGTTCGAAATTGTTTATTTTGGGGCGCGTAAAACAAATGTCTAAGAAAGACAAAGTATTTCATTTTTATAAATAAAAAAAATATATTTATTTTTGTTATAAAACGTTTTCACACATCATAAAGTCCACAGTCCCGGACTTTGTACGGAGGTAGTAATAAATATATTTTATATAATATATAGACTTGTCTTATATTATATACCTATTTCGTTAGTAAAGTTTTAATGGTTACTAAAACACAATTGCTGATTAAGTATATATTATCATATTTTGATTTTTTTATCGAATTGATTTTAATTGTATTATATTAAATATTAATAACATGAAATAAATACGATTCGTTAAAACGAATACAAACATATTTTCAAAACTAATCAAATTTGAACGCTCGGATATTATGTTGGTTTATATTTTACAGTGTTGACGTTACGTAGGTATACGCAGATAAATCAATATATATATATATATAGTAATATCGTAGTATAAACATACAATATATATATGTAACGTGGTTATATTTTTAATTATTTTTGTCCGGTGTTAAGCGTTTTCATTGCATATTATGTATGTATATTATAGCTATATTACACTATATTACAGTAGGACTAATGTTTTTCAGATAATTATATCCACATGTATGCAGTATAATAATAAATCATACATATAACATTGCAAGATCGTACAAAAAAATAATGTTACTAGCTCTGATAAAATAAATTCCGTATAATATCATCATCATCATCATCAAATACTACATGACGGTATCGCTGGTGCAAATCCCCAGTAACAGCCAGGACACTTGTCCCGCAAAATAATTTGGTGGTATGCGTATATATTATAATAGAGGATCCTATAGTCGATGGTAGAGGTTATTTATTTATATAATTATATTGTAAATGTTATGTTGTATGATTAACTCGTATAACTCATGATGATTAATGAAGAGGGTATAAGCGGCGGATCAGCCGGTACACTTTTAGGTTTGCTACCGTCCCGTATACTCGTAGACTATTCTGTCTACAAATCGACGATATCAATAATATCGTAGTCGTGGTATGGCTACGGTGCCATTTTCATCGTCGAAAATCGGTTGTCGCGGGCTTTCTGTTGAATTTTCGCGTTTAAATCTCGTCCGGCAAAATATAATATTACTATCGTACCGAACGCCGCAACGAAGCCCGCGCCGGTCGATCACCGCAGTCGTAGTATACTATATTATTGTAGTAGTAGTCTTCGTAGTAGTATTATCGTAGTGGTACGTTGGTCCCGACACGCGCGATTTTAATCGTATACGGATCGCGTCCCCTAGACCGGTTTCAGAGATTTCGACGGCCGGGTGTTGTGTACGCGCGCGGTCGTACAATCTCGGCGCGGGGGTATCGCCGCCGCTTTGTCACAGGGGAGTGGTCGCAGGTGTTTTACCCATTGTACGCGGTGGCCGTACGCATCGTGCGTCCGTGCTAGCGCGTGCGTACTGCGGCGGCGGTGGCGGCGGCGGCAGTGGCGACCACAATAACGTGGCCCCAGTCTCGTACCGACGTTCGTGCCGACCGCTCGTCCTCCGCGTCGTGTGAGACAGTCTTCTTCTGCCGCCGTATTCTGGTGCGCGTGTCGCGAGTGCATTTTGTTTACGCATTTAGTTTTTTCCGTCGCGTGTGTATTCTTCATCAGGGCCATACTATACACTCACACATAAACACACTTAGATATTTTGGATTACTGTATGATGTCCGCGAGCCGATAACTCAGGTGAGTCACATCAAAATAATATTAAATTACAATAATAATAGACGACGATTACGGTCGATAGTTGTTACGACCACGACTATATTATAATATCGCCAGCCGCGGTCGGGGGAAAAATTTGTGTGGGGACTCTGAAGTCTCAGCATTTCTTCGGACCGCATGCGCTACGCAATCAGCAACTTTGCCTCCATTCAACAATAATGTATTTTAATAATGACTATGCACAATACGTGCATATAATAGTAGTTAATGCATTTTGTCTGATGATAATATTATATATTATATTAATATAGTACTACAGTCATCAGCGGCAAACGGCGTAAATTATGAATACGCTTATTTCAAAACTGCAGGGCGATAACGTTTTTCAATGCCCGAGTTTCCTCCCCAAACAGGATCTCGACTCTAGACCTCGGCTTACGCCACCGCGGAGTGGTTCAGTCGGACATAAACGATATGATGCACTTTTGCTCGCCGCCCCCGGACCAAGTCGTAACACGATTCGTACTCGACCGTGCCGGGTTTGATTTCGCGCGTAACCGATACCCGTCCATTAACATCACGACGTCTTCGTCGTCGCGGTCGTAGGTCTTCGGCGAGAGGGTTCGAAAGTGGCTTACTAAGTGGTCGGATAAGCCACCTACGCCCATATACAATAATACCTCACGTAGCGTCAACCATTAATATTATTATCCATCCCGTCACGAATTGTTTCCGGTTGGCGGGCTCGGCGGGACACGGGTGACCGTGGCGACGACGATTGTCGTCTTGGTCGTATAAATTATTGTCATCATATTATAGGGGTTATTTTTTTGTGCATGCGACTGAGGGCGTGAGGGTCGTTATACACAGGAAAACGGCCACTGTTTGTATATTATATTTGTATAGATACCACCTACCTACGTAATCTGTATTATGCGTGGTGTATACCTATAGAAATCTTTTTGGTAAACAAAAAAAAAAGGGAAAAAATCACCTTGATGGCTTGTACGGCACGTTTCGCTCGAACACACCATTATAATATCATATTATTGTGTCTTGCCGTCGCCTTCGCGTCCGCCATCACCGGGTGGCACCACCACGGGGACACGAGATATAATGCACTTTGCGGCCGTCCGGCGCCTGTATGGACGCGACGGGCCGCAAACGTCCGACTGTGACCGTTTACCTGGTCTGTGGCGCCATACGGGTCACGACAATCACGATCTGTGGCGACAGCCAGAAGGGGGTAGGACGTAGGTGGTATTAACCCCAACAGATATAGCTTTATGGCGTCTGTATAGATTCTATACTATAGAATAATGTGATGGTAGATATATATAATATAATGTTATCACTTATAATATATTGTACATTATTGTAACTACAGTCGTGTGCGGTTGTCGTGCACGATATTTGCATTGGTACCTACCTCCATAGCAAACCCGCGCTTGATACACTGATCGTTTTTTCCCCCCGTTCTTTCAAAGAGTAATTTATCGCGGTAGGATGGCGTAGATGGCGCGCTTTTAACCTAGGTACCGACGACCGCGGAGTGCTCGAGCGCGCGGGTGTGGATCCACGAAACATGTTGAACTTCATAGGTACCGCCTAAATCTACTCGCAGGTTACCATATTATTATTATTAAATTTGTAAGCCGGCTTATATTTTATATTTATACGAAAACGAATAATATTGTTCAAAAAAAAAAAATAAATAATAAACCATATAAACCGGTTGCACCCTGTGACATCCGAGAACAATAACCCGCTCGAATACAGCCATATAGGTATACATACACACACACACACACATACCCGTGACAATAATAATAATATGTATTTTATAATAGTGTGTACCTATAATAGCATAATGCGTGTGCGCGCGGTTGATTGTTCTGATGACCTTGGTTGACCCTAGGGCCGGTGCAGTGTCTCCGT
This sequence comes from Rhopalosiphum padi, assembly GCF_020882245.1. Taxonomy (NCBI): domain Eukaryota; kingdom Metazoa; phylum Arthropoda; class Insecta; order Hemiptera; family Aphididae; genus Rhopalosiphum; species Rhopalosiphum padi. The sequence goes on along the minus strand of NC_083598.1, from coordinate 13,503,927 downwards.
ACATTTTTTTCCCGAGAAAATTCTTGGAATTAAGGTACCCCAAACACGTTGGTGTGTATATATGTATAGTGTTGGTCCGTCTCGCTGCTCCCGAGTTCGAGAGGGTGTCCGCAGCCAACACAATAATAACAACGGCATACAGCAATGGTTTACTGCACGTACATGTTATCGTATTATTATTATTTATTATAATAATATAACGACGGTTGGTGTGTGCGACAAAACTCTACAGACGTCAAAAAATCTTACCACCGATGTCAAACTAAATGAAAAGGGTATTCACTTCGGATGTTATAAATTTGAAGGAAAAAAATCGTAGACTTCGCCGCTATATGTATTACATTATGTAGTGTATTTAGTATTTGTGTACGGATTGAAATGTTTTTACGCGTTTTACATGTTAATGTGTAATAATTTTTAATTGTTTATGGTCTTCTGGAATCGCAATGTACAAGTATACACTTAATATTATTATTTTACCATTTTTGCGGAATCACATGTGGTATTCTTCTATAGTCTATACCATTTCAATCGACTGGGTTTGGCATTGTTCTTAAATCTATCTTTTATATACTATATTATATTTTTTATAAATCAATCAACAGATAACTGACGTCAGTAATTTTTGATAGAACCCGTTTAGAATAATAGTTATAGAAAAAAAAAATACGAGGTATTTGAATTTATTTAATTTACCTATTTTTTACCAAATATTTTGATATATTTTGTTACAGTGGATATAGTTACAAGAGTTATAAAATATTTTAATGTTGGCTCATTAATGTTTATAATCATTTGTCTTGTACATAATATAGGTTTACTAATTTGAAATTGTTAATTGAAAATTACAAAATGTGAATTATGATCCTCAATTACATTTTGTAGTTTTTAGTTCGTAATCATTGAATTTAACATATTATATGTTAAATGCTTATGCAGGTAGTCGGTTGATATGTATAGATATCTACTTATACAGTTTAAATTTTTCAAACCATTCCAGAATATTATAATATTTTAACACTTATTAGATTTAATAATTTCTTAATCCTGATCGTGTACCATGTACGGGTATATACAATTGTGTAAAATAGTCTATTCCTATGAAAAACCTGTGAATGATATAGAGGTGATTTTATAAATCCTGCCTTGACGGGGGCCGATCGGCGCGTACGTAATCCTCGGGAAACAGGCAGCACATGTCGTCAGACTGGAAGCGGTCAAGCTTTGTTTTGTTAAAGAACATTATAAATAATACACACTTAGTGACATGTAAATGATGGTTGATAATAGAAATCGAATTTTGTCTCGCCAAACGATATTATAATATATTAATTATACATGAACTCATTGACGCATACAGCTCAAAAAAACATAAAACAACATGAAAATGACGAAGTTTAAGTGAATCTGACAGCGTCCGTTTACGAACTCAAAAAGGAGGTTCTATATTATAAATTCGCGGACTGCGGTCCCACTACAGTAACCAGGGTCAAGCAGCCGATGGAAATATTATTTACGGTATACTTATGGTAAGTGGTAACCGTGAAATTTTCTATTGGTCATCATTCATACTTTTCACATCAGTATTTTCGTGCCGTTTGATGCCTATTGATTTTGATTGAATAGATTTCTCGTCGCTTTCCGTGAATACATAGTGTGCATTGTACTATATCTTTAAATTTATAGCCATTGTTGTGAAGAGCGATGAAATGTTGGTGAATTATTGAGTCTTAAAAAATTCTCTGTACCACATCTGAATTACGTGTGCGAGTAACTCGTTAAGATAAGATGCACATTAGTTACCTATAATATTATTCACAGGTCTGTTACAATTACATCAGTAAGTTGAATACATCTTGGTGAAATTTATTTAAAATCTATTCTATTTACGCATATTTTATGTCAATTGTAATTTGTAAATGGTTGGAAAATCTAAGTAAAACATTCGTAAGAAAGTAGCGTGACGTACTTATGAGTTTATTTTACAATGTCGTTGCTTCGTATTATTCATAATATTTAATCATATAGATCATATTTACTACCTACTAGATTTTCAGAGTTATTCTATTATTGTTGGCTGTGATGAACTGCAGCGGTTTAAATGTGTAGGAAGTGAATTTGGCGAGAGAGACAAAAGACTAAAGCGTCTCGAATATAAGACGTTTTAATTTTTAAATAACGGTGCATTAAGCATGTATATATAAACATATGAATACCATCTAATAAAGTTGACTTTGAAAGTGTAACAACAATCAGGCATGGTTTTTTTTTTATTTACTATAATAAAAAATTTCGATGTTTGTGATTTACTGTTATTAAATACTGCATAAAAATAATGATACACAAACCATAGTATAACTATTTGTGTTACTTTAACTACAAATGTTACAAGAGGTCAGTAGGACCTTGTGTCTTGCGACAAGAGTCAATAAAATGCATAGCACATGACAGACGACGTAATTATGAATTAAAACAATTCATTTATAGTTCAAACCTAAAATATTAAAAATCAAACAAAAATATATGTTTATACAATATACATTATAACAATCCATTCTCCAGTTCTTCACTAAATCTTAAAAAAAACAAGAAACAACCGCTTATTGATTATCACGTCATCTTTTTTCATCTCTTTATCATAACCGACTAAATAGTTTTGATATTTAATACTCATGAGCCTATACTTGGTCACGGTTTTGTAGTCCATTATACAGCCGTTTAATGTGTAATTCAAATATTAATTAAGGATATAAACACTTGAAAACACCATATGTTAGTCACTTCCTTATATCGTAAAAGATTTGTGGTAGAATGTTTTTAAAATTATTTTCACTTTAGTCATTTAAATCGTTAAATAATTATTGTGTACCTATCCAAAACTATCCAAAACTATTTAAAATATATTATTTAGTATTAAGTGTATAATAATTTAGAAATGTATATACTATAATCAACAGCGGCGCCGAAGTCCAAAAATTTACACATGATATTAAACACCTCCACATAAAATGTTGACGCCTACCTAAGATAGATTAATGTGAATTTGTGCACTCAATAACAAAGGTAATCACCTACCTACTAAATTCACCTATGACAATTGTCATACGTAAATGTATTTTTTGGCGCCACCGATAATCAAATTATTTTAACATTCTTTTAAATTCATTATAACTTGACGTATTGAGATTTGTCAGATAAATTATCAGTTTTATATTATGTATAGATTGTTATTGCCTACTATTATGAATATTTAAGTTTATTCCATTACCTAATAGTTTTAAATAGGTTAGATCTGTTAGGTTATATTATACATGTTATTAAAATAAAAAAGACCGATAATAATGTTTTTTATTGATTAATACAATAAAATATTAACATATTATAATTTTGATAATCTATGTATTGTAGTCTTTTTAAGTTACTGTAATTAATATATTTTATTGAAAATTTGAAAATACATTTTTAATGAAAATATTTAGGCTATTTAAAAATCATAATCAAATATATAATAAATTTAATTTTATTATAGGATTATTGCTTTAAATGTATAGGGAACAATAATATTTTTATAATGTTTAATAACTTATTTTATTTTACGTTTAAAAAGTTATTAGTTTTTATTTTATTTATTTTTGATTTGATATCCTCTTTAGAATTGAAATTATGGTAATACGTGAATAATACCTAAATTTGTAAACTTAATAGGATTTTTAATCACTATTTTCGTAAATAATTTTTAACCACGGTAAAAAATCCTATCTCTGGTATTGCGGTTGTTTTGTGGTTAAATACTACAGCATTGACTATTATCCCCAATTTCACTGGCCATGAGTGTGTGAAGTGTAGGTATCTTCTCACACGCATACAACTATATTATAATAAATATACACTACACAACTGTATGCTTTTAGGTTTTAGAAAATATAATATTATAATCTTCATTATCGATACACTTAACGTTTAACACAATAGTTTCCGCACACGCGTTTAATAATAATGGAAATCGTTTCTTTTCTGGCCGTACGCAGTGTATATTTTCTTTTACAACACAATGCCTACTGACAATGACAGATGAACCACGTCGTACCATGTACATTGTACATAGCACGTGCTACGCAGGTTTTAGAAAAAGTAGACGAAAAAAAAAATTAGACCCATTGCTCGAAAAAAAAGAAAAAAAAGATAGATATATAAATATATAATATATATATATATACTTTATACCTATGTATAATATAATAATATTACTATATATAAAAACCGGTACCATCTGTGGCGGCTTCGGGGACAGTGGTGTGCATCTTCTGAGGCTGCTATACGGTCGGTATAGGACCCGACGGCATACAATGGATTATCCGTAAAACATGTGCGCCTTCTATGGTCAATTTTAATTACGAGTCTTCTAACTTCTTCCACATTATGGTCTATTATATTTTAAATATATATGTTTGTGTGTACATGTACCTATATAATGTAATATTTAAATGCACCCGCCATGTTGGATATTATCTTGTGTCAACATTTTAGGGCGCATTATTCATCAACCGCCGCGCGCCGCCGTGGTTTTCTTTTCTTTTTACATTATTATGGTAATCTGCTCGCGGGCGTACCTACAAGCCGCTGCTGCCATATTTTTTGCTAGGTATACCCTTCTTGGCGGCATCAATGTTATACAGGTGTGGTACCTGTAGAAAATTCAGATATTATTATATATGAGTTGTGTAAGCCAAAATTAATGTTTTCTCCATAAATATTATTCACTAAATCTTATTATATTTCTTTTAGTAGGTATATCGCAATAATACACGATAAATAATAACATGTGTAATATGTAAATATTTTTATCACAAGTGTTATTTTATACGCATTAGTAGTTCTGATTTTGTTTTTATTTTATGATAATTACTTACTTGATCAATTGTACGCTGTAATATAACATAGCTATAATACATTAACAATAATAAATCTGTAAAAAATGTATAATCAGCAAATTTGCTATTGAATTATCAGCAAACCAATAAATTAATTATCTTTATTAACATTATATTATATAAGTAATTTTAAACTATTATTAATTTGTATTTGCTTAAAATTAATATTATGGTTCCGAAAATAATGAAAAAATAATTTCTGATAAAGCATTAGTCATTGTAAAATATTATAATTCGTAGTTTTATGATTTTCCCTTGAATCATTATAACACAATGATTGTGATATCAAATATCATCAACGATTTCCGGTAACTACTGGAAATATTAAATTTTTATTTACTTATACTTAATATAGTAGAATAATTTATTACCACATGTCGTTTTCGTTAAACTTATCAGGTTGGTTATAAAAAAAATTTAATTATTTATTTATTCTTTACATTATTTTATTAATGATAACATATTACATTTAGTATAATTTACTAAAAGTTAATAGATTTTTCTTTGAATCGTGATGATATTAAGATAAATTGTATTTAAAACGATTTTATTGATTGTTCTTCTATTTAATCTTGTTATAGTAGTTTTGAAATGTTTTTTTATACATACAATGATTATACAAACCAGTTTTTGGTTTGTACAAATGTGTTTCATATAATCAAACTACTAATGTCTTCTTACATGAAAAGGTAACCCGATTAAATGGAGATAAAATCGAAAGTTATAAATGCAGTAACCCTAGGATGAAAATCGAATACCTAGGTAGATAGTTGTTGACTTGCTGTACATACATTTGAAATGATGGTCAAATTATGTAAAATTTCAATAGCCTAATGCGTAAGTGATGGATATTTTTGTTCTATCTAAATCTTTAACAATAACGCTTAGTAGCTAATAATTTATTCGGGTATTTATCAGTTATATCGTTATATGCAATACAACCTATTAGCTTGAATTTAAACTTACGTTGGTATTAAATTAATCCATTTTAAATATAAAATATAAACAAAATGCAAGAAAATATTTTATTTTTACAATTATATTTGTTACTGTCATACTTTTTAAAATCTTGTATAACAAGTAATTTTGTGCTTATTTTATATAATATTACAATTATTTGTGATTGTATTTTTTTGTCAATGTTAATAATTTAATTTTTGATGACTTCAGAAAATTTGTTGATTACTCTTTGTAATGAAAAAAAGGTTATTTTTCAATTATAATATTAGCTGGTTATGTTACTTTTATTCAACTTTAACCAATTGTATTTTAGCCTCAATAGCAATTAAACCTGATACTAATAAATTAAATATTATAAGACAGTAATATATATATATATATATATTGTATTGCAATTTTTTACATTTTTTATTAATCTGCTACCTTTGGAACGTTTTTTCGCATAAATTACAAAGGCCTATTTTATTTGACACCGTATCGTATAGTGCTATTGAAATGTGAGTGTGTTAATTAGCATATTTTATCATTCAATGAAATTAATGGCCCACGTCAATTGACACTGCCCGTTGTTGAAAGTCATTGAAAACACAATGATGTGATAAAATGTGAACATACTATAGCAGTTAGCTGATCAACAATATTTATTGTATTTAAATTTATGACAATAATTTGTATTATGTTGTCCATTACTTATTTATGAAAAATATAGTAAATTTTATATTTAAAGAAAATTATATTTTCAACTTTTATAATTATAACATAATATTCTAAAGTTTAATATTACAACTTAAGTTTATTTAAATTTAAATGTAAATTATATTGAATAAAATATTAAATACCAAATTAAAAAGTCGATGTAAATTTTAAAATTAGAATAAATAACTATTTTTTTAGATTCTGAATTAAGTGAGGAATATACTAATATTATAATGATGTTTGATTTATTATAGTTAAAAGAGTAACAAACACCTCTTACACAGAAAGGTTTTATATATAGAATATTTATCTTAAAATCATGGTAGAATTTTACTCTATAGTCTAAAAAACATACATGTGTATAATAGGTATGTATATTATGAATAGTATATATTTTTAATGATACATTCTTAATAATATTTTATTTTAAAATTTCAAAACATATTCTTCATACTACTATTAAATATCTTTTGCTTCAAAAATAATTCATCATAATATAGTATAGTTAATATAATCATATTGTATTTATACGTGTAACAAAGATTGTTTTTCTGGCTGGTAAATATATTATATTAATTATAATTTTTATTTATGAATATTTCATTTATATGCATTTATTAGTTGTCGGTCCATATAGATGAAATTTGAGTTTGCTAAATTGTTATTATTATAGTATAAAAAGCAACTTTTTGTAGTATTTTAATCACGATTTTGAAATTAAGACAATTTTTTTTATTGTATGTATGTATAATGAAATTGCTTTTTATCTTGGTAATAAATATTTGTAAATAATTAATCTAAATTATTTAACTACGCATTTTTTAATATAGATTTTATTTATTTCTATGTAGTATGTATTATTAAGCTTATATATAATGACGTTCATATTATTACCAATAAATTAATTACTCTAGATTTTTAACATTTGCTGATAGTAGTATTAACTTCTCAATATTCTTTGATCTTTTATCAACTGTATAGTAAGTACAGTGTGTCAGCAAAAAATGAAATGTTCTCGTTTTTACTCCTACTTACAAGTTAATTTATCTATAATATATGTACTTATAGTACTAAAATTCAGTCATATAGTTTGATGTTTGAGTTAATTCATTGTTATCATTTTTATTCTTACGTAGATTTATTTTTTTTAAATATATTTTAAATTTTATCAATCATGTTTGATTGTATTAAATTAATATTCATCACATAATGCATATTATTACAGTACATTTAGTAATAAACGTGAGGCTAAATCAAAACAAATAATATATAAAATATTATAGTCTATAGATATTACATTATATTATTATAACATTAAAAATGATAACTAAAATAAGTACGACATTTTAGTTCTAAGAACTGAGATCACTATAGCATTATTGTATCCACTGACCGTTTGTTGTAATTTGTATTCATTGCGGATATATTTGTAAGAGTACTTTTTTTTGTTAAAAATAAAACGGTAGCCACACAAGGAGGCATTATACACCAACCGGATGCGTGCGTGTGTACGTGTCTACTCAAGACGCGGTAGGTTTAAAATAAAAACGAGTATCGAAATCATTTTTTCCTCTTTCATTCTTATTATAGTGTATTCAGTTAAGTTAAAGAGAAATCGTATTGGGCTTGAAATGACCATCTACCTACAGTCCGTTTTTGTGCTTGGTTTGAGCTATATATATATATTCCTTCTAAATAATAACTGTGGTCAAAAAAAAATATGTATATAAGACCATTTATTGTGAACATCAAGCTTCGCTAGCATTTAAATAAAATATTTGTTGAAGGTATTTTTAAACTCATTGAAATATTATACCTGATATACCTAATACTTATCATAATATTTTGAATAATAATAATGCTCCAACAAAATAATAAAGTTATAAAAAAAAACAATAAAACGATATTAGAATACTATACGTCTATACCTATATATTAGTATGAATTAACTATTAAGTAATAATGACAATTAAATAAAAAAAAACACAGTTATTAAAAGTGGCGTGGCGAACTGAAAATTTTTCAAAGGTAAAGAAAAATATACCAAGGACTCACTCGCCAGTCACCACTATAGACGCAAAAATAGGGGAGGGGGTGGCTAACATAAATTTATATTATTAATGCATAAAAATAATATAATACAACTAATTAAATTTCAGATCACTAATATTTTACTACCTATTAAGTATCACATTACATTTATAATTAGGAGATCCACTGACCACCACCTAGGTGAGGTAAGGCAGTTAAGGGCCTCTGAAATTATCATTCACCACGACACTGGTTAATTATTTGTTCTTTGTGTATGTAATCTATAACTTTTATCTGGTCAGATAAATAACATTTGACTTGTAATTTATTTGCTTATAAATTGATAGCAGAACTTATATCTATTATAAACTATGATATAAATACTTTATCAAATGTTATATGGATTTTAAATTGATACCTATTTGGTATTTGTTCCGATAAAGGTCACGTACATAATTAGTAGTGTAATATTATGATTCAGTAATCTGAAAACTTACAAAACCCGAGTAACAAAGTATAATTTATGTAATATCTACTATTTGCATATTTATGTATCTATAAAGTACGTATGGCGTGCCAGTGAGCCACTGACCACTGTGCCAGTAAAGAACTATTATCAAAATATTTGTAAATTATTACAACATATTATAACATTTTTAGATACTTAAAAATGTATTTTACGAGTATATCGTATAATTGAATTAGTTTTGATTATTATAAAAATCGTATAGTAGTAATTTTATTATTTTAGATAAAAATATAAGCCATATAAATTGCAACCACCGGGTTTGAATATTAATATTTTATATATATAATTATATAATATATTTACTGTAATTAAATGTTGAGGAACACTTATTACCTATTAGACAGTGTATAATTTATGAAAGTAAACATGTACGTATATAAAGCATCTTGTTATAAATATAATTACAGTTTAAAATAGGTTAATTTGCCCGAAGTGACTACTGTTTATTATAAAAATTATAATAATAATTTTTTTTTTTTTTTTGATCTTAAACATATCGGCCATTTAGAATATTAGCCTATTTAAAAATTATATATAGAAAAATATATAATCGAACTTTCTATACAACATAATTATTTGTGGGGTACAATAAAAACGTACTAAAACCAATTTTAAACCAATGATTTTCTATTTTGCGTTGTTCCTTTTATAATTCTATCAAATTAGTTTAACTCTATTTTATTTTAAACATAAAAATGAATACATCATCGACGATTATATTATACTTTTTCATATTTTGTCATTTATTTATATCACTGTACACAATACTTGAATTTTAAATTGGTGTCAAATTGAAAACTTAAATTTTTATGATTGTGAACCGTCATTTAATTTTTTTAATGATATTATATAAAAACAATAATAGTTTATAAAAACCTTTTTTTTAAATTCGTAATTGTTTGAAAAATACAATTAAATTTGTTATTAAAAAATCGTCTATAACTAATGTGTATTAAATTTGCTAAATAAATGTATATTATGATTATATTATTTGAGGACGATAATATTGAAAAAAATAATCATCTTTCTGAATCATTACATTATATTTTTGTTAAAGTGTTAAAATTATTTCTTTCCTTGAAATTAGATTGGTCTACTACAGGACTCAATGGTCTCACGGTTCCAACAAACGACAGTTGGTGCACAGCGGGTAATCTATCACGCTGAACAAGCATAAAAGTATATATTATAATATTATACTCTTGTATTGGGTACCCTAAACTGTCCTACCATCCTCTCCCCTCGTCCTTAATAGAGTTTAAAGTATGCATAATAAACGATATTGATTTAAGAAAGGTTAGGTCGACCGTTGCTTACGATCCGTATCACATGAGTTTTTAATGACACTGAATGATGATTGGTCGTAACTCGTAAGTCTGGAGTCTGATCGTCAAAAAAGTAATTACTATTGGTAATATTTTGAGGCATTTAACTACGAGGTACATACGTGTGACATATATTATAATATACTCGACTATATGGTTTACGGTTTACTTTACCTACATGCTACATTGTTTGATTGTTTGTTTTTATATTTTCAGGGCTTATTAAAAGACAAAACGCAATCATGATGTTCCTCATATTTTTGGTGGTAGCGTGCGTCAATGGTCATCAAAACGAGCCAGGACACCATGTTATACCGTATAAAGGTAAATATCATGTTAGAAATAATTTTATTCCTATTATTATTTGGTTAGGAGTAAACAATTTTTTATTATTTGTAAAATGTCATGAACGGAATATAATTGAAAAATTGTCCAGAGTGCGCAAAACTGCCTTGAACTGTCGTGAAGTTTATAATAATACTCGTAGAAAGTACTACTAAATCATGTGATGTGTCACGACAGCTTAAAGTATCCTAACAACGAGACTTATTCTGATGCTTAGATAGTTATATTTCCAGGTAAAGGGTATTATGATTGCATGACTAAGTTTAGTGTTAAAAGTATGCACGAATTGTAAGTTGTATAATAAATCGACCACGACATGACAGATTTATCTATTTTTCGTTCATTCAAATTACATTTTAGAAAAATTAGTTTGTTATTTTAGATTCCAAGTACAACGATACAATTTGTAATCTCCGTCATAAAGATTAACTGATAATAATAAAATATTTATATTTTTATTTTTGCTAACAATCCATAACATGTTACTATCATTAATAGATATTTACGTGATTAAAGTATTTATATCAATTTTACTAATTTTACTAATTAATACTTTTATAGGGTATTTGTTCATCACAAATTTATTTATAAAATCTGATGCACATATATAATATCTAATTCAAAATACATAATTCCAAATTAATTGAATAATTTATTATACTAATTCTAATACAGGTAGTTGGTTGACTTAGGAAAATATTATTTAGTACGCAATTCCAAAAATAATTTTTTTATGTAAATCATTTTTGTTAGTTATCTTATTATCTAGGTACAAATAAAAACAAAAAATACAAAATTAAACTTAATGTTGTAGTAATGATGGACTCTTTTTAATAAAAACATAAGTTATAAATTATCATTTTAATTATGATAATTCAATAGTCAATACAGTCGTAAACATTTTTATTAAAATTATCTAGTCAGCTTAAAGGAATATACAAATAAATACAAAATAAAAATAATATATTATTAAAGCGATATTATAATATTATGATTGTACACAGATTGCATGCGTACGACGTATATATATATTCATTGTATGCCTGTATCTACCGTTAGCATATGATAACGTATTTAATATGTAATATACTTAAGACTACGCACCACGTACGTACATCTGGTTATACATATAGCATATATATAGAACAATAGAATTAAATTAATAAATGTGTATAGGTATGTTGTTTTTAACAAAAACATTTGTTGACTGTGTATACCGTTCGGTATAGTTTAATAACCTACACTGATAATAAGGTATGTTATATGCTCGTAGAAAACAGCACATGCAGTCCTTACGATACTGTTATCTGAGCTATTTTTCTTTGCAGACGCAGGACGTAGGTATACGTGTATGGAGGTCCTTGCCGTCGGGGTTTTATTTTTTCGCGCTCGTGACCTTCGTTGCGGACGTCCGGATCAGGAGACGAACAACGCAGGCGAAGTGGACGTTTTCTCGTTAATGAAGACGTGCCCGTTTAGGCTATACAAATCATCCGTTATAGACCAGAAGCTTGGGCCGGTAAATAGAAAAGAATGCTGTATTGTCCTTATACAGTACCGGACCCGAGTGGAGTTTTTTCTTCTTTTTTTTACCACTCCATTGCCTCGGAGATTTCACATCCACGGCCTAAATTTTAAAAATCAACACACGACGATAACAGGGCTGTTTTTTTTTTAATTGGCCGCCGTGATAGCACACTTCTCGAGGCGTATGTTTGGGGCGCTGGTAACAAAACAATACCGAAGTTTGCATAATGTCAACAGTGACTTGACAGAACGACATTGTTTCCCACACGACCATCTTTATTTATGAATAATATAATAAATATAATATACATACAACATTCTATCTCGTTATTAATAATAATTGTTACGAATAATAGAGGTCAAAGGATCTGCGAGAAAACTCGTGGGCAAACTTGTCGATCGGTGTTGTAGTAGTAGACAAAAGTGTATTAAAAGTCATTGCGTGGTGTACTTATATCAAATCGCACACAATCACGATGGGTACAAACAAATGTATAGTTTATTATTGAGAGTTCTATGAATAATATTTTCTAGGAAATTAAAGATCACTACGAAAACAAATAGTTAAGATAAATCATGTTTTTTTTTATTCTATAGTGAGATTATTACACGATGTTTCACGTATTCGCTAACTATTTTATATCGTACTATAATCGTCATGTTAGTAGTATCATTTTATTTTTGACTATTTATAGGTATCAATTATATAAATCCAATAAATTAAAATTACATAAATTACAAAATAGAAATAAATAATAATATTTCAGTCAAATTAATTTCTGCTGACAGTATACATTGTACTTAGTTAATTTATGTTTTAATTTTGTATATTTCTATACATCTTGTATTATTTAAGAAACTCGACTTGTTCGACTATATGTGTTGTATGCAGTTAATAATACAGAACTTTCTCTTTATTCTATTAAACAACTAAAGATGGATCAGTTTTATTCTTTTGTTACTATAAACTTTTCATTTGTTTTTAAATTGAATTTTATTACATTAGATATAAAATTCTGATCAGATTGAATCTTTCGTGAAGTATACTTTCCGTATTTTCGAAAGTAAATATAATAAAATAATAATCGTTCATAAATCTTAATTCTAAATGAAATTAATAATTACACCCAATGCACCAACTTTTATCTTGCCAATATTTAAATTATTACGAGTAATTCATCGAACATGTTAATCTCCATCGAGTAAAATACCTATATCATTCTAGGTGTTGCCATAAACTCATTATGCAGAGTAGTATGTGCTAATTCTGATATGCCTGGAGTAACAACTGATTTCAAAGAAAAAAAATTAGTCAACCCGCGGGATCAAATTAAAATCGCGAAGTGAATAATTTGTTCGGAGTATTCAGACTAGGTATTGCTTTATTTTACACGATGTGCAATAGTAGAGTTTATGAATATCTGAGTGCCTTATCTCATTTTGTATAGAACAATAAAAAGCGAACATGATTATTAATTAATGAATTTTTACAGCAATAAATGCAAGGAAAGTACCAAGTAAAGGAAAAGATAGGTAAAATAGTATATGTATAAAGAATTAAAAGAAACTAGGAAGTATTTGTACGTTATGAAATTGTAAATTTGCTTACGAAGGAATTATTTCAATTTATTTTAAAATGTTGAATAATATTTAATCGTTTTAGCCAATTAATTTAATTACTTTAATTAGATTATTAAATTACGTGTAATAATCGTAAGAGATTCGTCTATCATTATTATTAGAAAATTTTATTTATGATAACAATATTATAACTTAAAATACTTGTAATTTTATGCTTATGTTAATATGTTATACAAAATACGAGAGCTTTATGCAAAATAGCAAACATTTATACCTGGTACTCGGTAAGAACTTAAGTTAATTTATTAAAGAAGCTATGATAATTCTAAGCTATAACTAAGATATATAGTTGATTAATATTAATGTATTGTTAAAAATATTGTAAGACTTGTTATCATATAAATAAAATATCAGCAACGTACTTATATTAATTATATTAAAATTTATTCTAACATAATAGGTGTTAAATAAACATTTACCGTTTAATAAATACCTATCGCAGTGCTTTTATGTTTTACTTTCGAAATTATTTTTAATATCAAGAACATTTTTTTCTGAAGTACCTAAGATACTTAGTATTTCATAAAAATAAAGTTTATTTTAGTCTTGGAAAATATCTTATGGCAATGAACCCAACTGATTGGACCCCAAAAACGCTTCACGGGCACCGAGTCCTCTTAGTTCTTTATCGGTTTGGTCGATCGAATGGCGAACCACTATAACAGGAGATCAGAACGACCTTGACGTCGGTAGATGATAATATTATTATTATATATATACTTTTTTTATAGAGTTCGTTTCGACAACGAGAAGGCATTTGGACATAGCGGGCGGCCGCTGTCATAATTATTATACTTATAATAATATACCTAACTATTGAGCAGACCGCGTAGACGTACGGAACGGTTATGGCCGCAGGCGTACGCACCAGTTAAGAGAGACGGAGACATAATATAAAGATAGTGAGAGAGATATAAAGAGTAAGTGAGAGGGAATGGAAGGGAGACATGCATACGATTTGCGTGTACTCACGTCGTTTAGAGTTGTTCTCCAGGATCGCTAGTGGGTGTCATCTCCCGATATCTTTAAGCGCGACACACACCCCCGTCTGTATATTAATATATATGTACAAAATATAAATAATAGTATATATATCTGCATGGACGAGGTTCGTTCGCGTTGCACATGGCCTCCTAACAGTGTAATATCCAATATAAACATATGGTCGCATATGAGGATGTAGGCGACGACCACAGAGACTTCGTCTTATTCTTCTTCTTCGCACATCTGGTCACCCCGATATTGGAAACCCTACTAACGTTCAGGTCAAAAATTGCCATTTTACTTTACGGCAATCGTAGGAGGTCGTTACATAAAATCCAAACGTTTTCCATACACCTATATTATAATATAAAATCACATGTTTTAGGTTTATCTTTACATTTACATTTAATTTTTACTGTTTCTGTTTGAAGTATGTATAATTGTATAATCAAATTGCGTTAAATTATGCTATATTTTACTCTTTAAATAATATTTAAATATTTTAAATATTTATATATTTAAATACAACAAATAATTGTCTACACGTCAATCGTAATCTACGTACGAGATACAAAATAGGTGCTGATGCTACATGGTGTGGTATATTATTTAATTTTTAACGTCTTTGCTCGGAACGTAAAATATAAACATTATAAACAGATATTTATTTTACATAAACTGTATCGAATACTGATAGAGTATATGATTAGTAATATTTGGGATTAGTAAATATTTATAATTAATACTATAATTATAGTAAGTATACTGTATTTAGTATACGTCTAAAAAAATAAAATATAAATCAATCAATCAATTTTATGTTTGTTTTTAATCATTGTATAAGTATGGAGTGTATTGATATATCTAGGGAATTATGTATTTGAAGTTATATTAGGATATTTATAAGTAAATGAAAATCATTAATATAGAGCATTTAAATTCGTATTATAATAGACACATTTGTCTTTGATTGACAAGATTTAACAAATATTCAGTTTTTAGTAAAAAACATTCTAACTTTTTTTATGAAAAACTTAAAACAATTGTCCCCTAAGTAAAATATCATGTAACTTGTTTTCATCTAGTAATTATTATGAATGTTCATTTTTTGGTAGATTTTGATTATGATACCTGTATAATTTATTATTTTTAAATCATTAGAATTAGATATAAACCACTATAATGATAAGTATCTCTTCGATGTCGTGATGAATCCAAAAATGTATCGAACAAAGAAATCCGTGATATAGCGATTTTATCCAACGAATATGCATTAAGCATAGTTAAAACGTTTTATGCCGATAAAAATACTCGAAAGGTGATTGTTAGTTATAATTAGTCAAATTTAGTAACATAAACCTGTTTTGCCAATTTACACGTGATCAGGTTTTGTTTCCAAATTATTGAAATTATTAAGCCAAACTATTCAATATAATACTCGTATTATATTTAGTATACCTATATTGAACACTCAAATAATGGCGATATATACACATAACTACAAAATAAGTGAATACATTTTTTCAGTAAAACTATTAGTATATAAATGTTTTCTAAATATCTCAAAATGTGAATTGTTAAACATCACTAAGCTATATCCATTAGTTGGTAATTTTAAACAACATTAATTATTTCTGTAAATAGTGATGAACTGATGAATATCAGCGAATCTTCGTAATCTAACACATGCCGTATGTATAGGTACAATTTATTTAAAAAAGACATCAAAATAATTTAGGTTAACGTGAATCAATATAATATAAATAACTTTAATGAAATAATAAAATGTAAAAATATTATAATTTTCTTATTCGTGACTATAATGGCGGTAGCTAAAGCTGTAATTTCCATTATAGCGTTATTTTCTTTAGATATACCAGTATTATTGTTGTATGTTACCTAGATTCGATTACTATCTGTCTCGCATTAATCATAATACACAAAGGTAACTGGGAAGTTATATAAATATATTTTTTTATCACGATTGAATGATACCACATAGACATAACATAGTAAGTACATTAAATAGTTGAAAAAATTCTATAATAATATTATATAATGTATTGTTTCAATTTAAAAATTGAGATTTTTGTCAATTTTTCCATATGCTTTCATTATACTTATTGAATTTCAATACATTATTACTATGATTTATAAATCTCAATTTGGATTCATTTATCTTTATTAACATCATAATATTTGTAAAAAATAATAGATTGATAATTTATATTATAATATAGATGTTTAATCGATTAAATCATTAAAATATATTTTAGGTAATGTTTTTTCATTGATGTTAATAAATTTTTTGTGATTATATTTTATACTACTATACCAGTACTGTAAGTACTAATTGTGACTTTCTTAATTGTAGTGACTAGTAGTAAAATATGGTATATCGATTTTAAATAATCATACAGTGTGAGCTAAACATTTTAGTTGAGTCAACTAATTAAAACATAAATATAGATAAATGTTAACAATACTTTTTTTTTGTATAAACAAAGTAAATTATTAATATAATTATACATATATATTAAAATATTAACGTATTAAGGTTTAAAAGCTTTTCAAATACAAGAAAAATAACTGGTAGCCACTATTATAACAATTGTATTTAAATTATAATAAATATACACAAAAGCTAAATGATTAATAACAATTGAAAAAAACATATTATATAGCCTGGGTGGTATTTGTGAGTAGAATGTGATAGGTATATACCATTTTTAAAGTAATCTTTGTAGGTATATATAAAACAGAATAAGCACATTTGTATTTAAATTTAAATTTATTTATGAGTCTAATCCATTATCTATTGTGCATTTAAATTTAAAAGAAACCTACTCATTTTGATATAAACATTAAAAAAATATCTATAATTTTTATTTTTTTGTCAATAATAATTATTAATGTTTATTATTGGGGAATTATAATTTTTAGAATATATAGTAATACTTTAAATATAGGTAATACTTCAAAATATTACATGACTAGATATTAGTAATCTTTGCAATATGTTTTAAAAATGAATATTATTTATGTAAAGCAATAAGCTTCGACAAGTTTTTCTAATAACAATCTGTAGCATTATAAATTATAATAATATGTGTTAAAAAATCGTGATATTCTGTGTGATGTTAAATGTATAGACGTTATATCTTGAACAGTGGTTATACATCATAAACGCGTACAATGAGTAATTTTACGACAAACGACAATCGATTGGCACTTGACCGAAATGGACTTGAATGCAATCAAAAACCGATGAACTACAATAATAATTGAAACGTTTTCAAAAAAGAAAAAAATGAAAAATTGTTTTTGTGTCTTATAAAATAAAAATAAACGAACGTTTTATGTTTATAATTGATCACTTTGTCAGTTATTATATTTTTTTTGCATTTGTTTCTTACGACTACTCGCGCGCTATACTCGCGTTTAGGACCAGTTGGGTGTTGTACAGCATATAGTATATACCCGCGTCTCAATAAATTAAATCACCTTTTTCTTTACCATTTCGAATGCGTCCATATGGTCGTTATTGCCAACAAAAAAAAATATTATATGTATAATAAAAATACAAACCGAATAACAATAATACTACGAGAGAACAACATCGATGCCCGGAGGCGGGATAACGTATTCTGCATGAAAAAAAATATAAACAAAACAGGTTAATAAAAATTAAAACATAAAAATATAAAATGAAACGAAATTGGTTGAAAACGTATAAAAAATGATCTCCGATAATAGTATAAAGACACGTTGGCTCTAGGTTATTTCGATCTTTGATGTGTGAATAATTTTTATTATTTGGTTTTTTCGTAGATGTGATGTCGACAGCCAACACGTTTTCGGAAGACGGAGTGACATCGTACTCGCAGCTGTTATTCGACATTGCCAGAAAACAAGTGGTAGTCGGTGCGAGGTATGTGTATCATTTACTTTGTACAATATATAGATATTTATAGGTATAATACCTAAACATAGTCTTTATAATATTATATTGTCCCAGAAGCCAATAATATAGTGGATCTAATATATATGTATACATATAATTGTATGGTGTGTATAATGTATTTTGCTCAAGTGACGTGTGAATTTGACAGTATAATAACGTTGTTATATAGGTATCGAATAACATAACCCGGTGTCGTGTAACGTACTCACGTCGTGTAGTGACTATGCCTTATACCTACTTTTAAAATAAATATGTTTCCCCTGTTCGATTATTGGTTCGCTGAAAACAATTTTTTTTATTTTTATATTTACTTTATCTCACAAATATTCAATAAAATCGATGGCAATAATAATAATAATAACACAACAGCACGTCTTTCCTATTTCCATATTTTACTATAGGAATGTTTTGTTCACTTAGGAATATTATTATTGAACGTTTGAATTATTTGCCCACGGCTAAATATCAAAAAACGACTACGAAAATATTTACTATTTGCTTTTAAAATTTATTGCTTATACAAACGTTTAGCATTTAACGAATTAATGTTAGAGAAAAACACTCCCATGAAATTAATTCAAATTATATGTTATTAATAATGTATGTGTGTGTTCTACATTTATATAATTTTTTTTTAATCAATATAATATTATCTCGGTTACAAACACGTTTTTTTATGGGTGTTTTCTTAATGTTTTTATTATCAAGCATCTATGTGTCCCTGCATATCTATGTTAAATTCGTTCAACTCGAATTCAAAATAGAAAAATCGATTAAATGAAAATATATTCTGAATTACTAAATTATTACTATTTGAATAGTTTTCCGTGTTTATAGGAATATTATTTTACATAAGACATTAACAGAGTCTATTTAGATGGTTATCTAAATATCTGTGATACATCGTAAGTTCGAATATAGTAATGAATAAACTTAAAATAATAAAATGGAAGTATTAAAACACTATGTCTTATAAATGCAAAATTATTTCATTTCTTATTATAATATTAAAACTCTCACTCTTAGCAAAAATTATCAATGCGTTGTAATTTTTTTTTTATGTTATTAAAAAATATATATTTTTTTTAATTTGGTTATATATATTAATTTACTTGTAATATGCCTAATGTATAAATTAAATGAATATTGTTTTTTTATATTTTTGGTTTATTAAGTACTTACCGTGGTGTACACGTGTTTATAAGAACTATGATTTATTCACCCACTTTTTGATGCACGATGATTCAATATTGGACAATATATATTGACATTAGATCCATTACTTGAGTATAGGCACAGTTGTCGGTCGTTCAGTTTTTTTAAATGTTTTCTGTATGGGTACTTTTTATCAGCAGTTTCAATATGCTTCTTATTATTATATAAATTCGTATAGCTAAGTCATTTTTTTTATATTGTACATACTACTTAAAGTAAAATAAACAAGTATTGCATGTTCTCCTCGTACACCTCTGTGTACAATCAGTTGAAAACTCGTAATATGGGATTCAGGAGCATTCACTATAGCCAAATATTATGTATCCAATATAATACCTGTGGCATTTAAAATTAGATAGACTTCAATAGAAATAATATTCAATGGTTTAATTCCTTTTTATGTAAAGATGTATTTTATAGGGAATGGTTTATACTTCGAAGCATACATATAATAAATATGATAATACGCGTACTGTATAAAGTATAATCATTTTTCAAAAATTCTTTATAATTTATTGCATACATATCCATGCAATATTCAAATGATGAAATTAAACGTTTAAGTTAATTATACGAAGAAAAAAAATATATTCGTGTAGATTTTTGAAGCTTTCACATTTTTTTTAAAGCCCACATATTCAGCCTATCAATAAAATAAACATTATCACAATAGTCATGGGTCCACGATTGCATCGATTATACGATGGGTACACGTCACTTTCGTTTTGATTCAGCGAAGGTTCATACGTTATACGCATTATTAGTGTCTACTTGGGTAGTTACTAGGGTTTCTTGGATTTTGAATTATGAAATCATTACAAGTGTACACATTAGCAGTTGTATGTACAAATGGAAACTTCAACATACGAGCAGATCATATTATATCGTGGTAAATAAAAATTATGCTTACTCAAGAGTGTTTTTTAAAAGACATTTGTAATTGTAAAAATAAAACTATAATTACGTAGTTATCTTTAGTAAATAATAAAATATTATAAAGCCTTAATTTTTGCCTGTTGTAGTTCATAAACATTAAAAAAATTGATTATTTTAAAATGTTATTGAGTATAATTTTAAGTACGGCTCTATAATTTATAATTAAACATTAAACAAAACAATGATTTTTAAAATACCAAATATATATATAGTAACGTTTTATTTTAATAGTTTATAAAAAATAAAATAAAAATTAACGAATAAGTAAGTAAAGTACCTATACAAAAAAGCTTAATACATAATAATACAATATTATTTTTATTTAAATCATAATACTTCAACAATTTTGAATTCCAATTTAGTAAAATAAGTAAAATGTATTTAATGTAAATGCATCAATATAATTTTGTTTATCTTATACTTTCACTATATATATTTTTAAGCTATGTTATCTATAGTATATTGATGATTAAATTTACTACAATATTACACTGGTTCTGCGCACGTGTTTTATCTGCTTTTCTCGTCAAACCATTTACTTAGATGTAATGCCATAATTATAATTCATAAATTAGTTATACACTCGAATACTTTAATGATTTCGTAAAAACTTTTGACAGAATCATGATGATAACCCTATTTATTAGTTTTACAATTAATAGTGATGTATATTTATTTGCTAACTGAGTAGCAGTCCTCACGTATTCATTTCCTTTTTTAGAGTATCTTAAATAGAAAACAATTTATACTATACAAATATGAAAATATATGCCACGAGAGCATTAATATATATTTAATTTTTATTTGTCATCATGTATAATGTATAATATTTATTCATATTTTGAACTGTAGTTAATAGTTCGATTGTATGAGAATAAAATAAACAATTGGTTCTATTGACCTTCGATGGGGTAATAAATAATAATGTTTTTAGTAAGTATAGATAAGACTAATTTAGTAGGCTAAAACATAAAAATGATATACTGTACTACTATGTAGCGCTCATCACAAAATAATTATGAGATATATATGAATAAAGATTAAACACCAAAATTGAATTTGATACAATCGTTTTACTTCAGTTATAACGTAACCATAATACTTATATAAATCAAAAGTAACTATTTTACATCTACGTTTATAAATGATGATAATAGTTATTTTAATAATTAATTATTGTGTAATTTAATATAATAATAATTTGTTTTATTTTTATTAGTTATAAGCTTCAACAGCAGGGCTCATTAGCTTTTTATATGCTATTTCACATAATTATACGAACAATATAATAATAATAATAATAATAATAATAGTAATAATAAAAAAGCTAATATAATTATTTGTTTGTATTATGTCTATATCGGTATATAGTCCTAAGAAATGATATAGCTGGTTAGCAATTTGGTCTGTTTGTTTCATGGAGTTAATAATTATTAATTTTATTTTTAACCGTAGAAAAAAATAAGGTACTTTCTATCAATATAATTCTAGATAGTAGATAGCCATACATTTTTCATTTTAAATCACACGTATCCTATAAGTTTATTCTTTACAAATATACTTGTTTACATACGTTTAATATGAATTGAAAAACATTGTTTTGATTGGCTCATTAAATTACCTACCTATACGTTTTAAAGCTAGGAAGATTTTCATACATTTTGGTATTTACACAAAATTGAAAATTTATTACATACTATTATTTATTACTATAATTTATTAGTAGTAGTTTAACAGTGACATTTGGAAATAAATATAAAATTTTAATTTCTTGACTTTTGATATTTTTTAAAATGTTACAAGCATCTTTTTTTATGAAAAATAAATACAAATACACAGTAAATATATTTTATAATATAATAGTTATAACTAATAATATATTATATGATGTATTTTATAATTTATTTTATATATTTAATATTTTCAAATATGTGGTATCTATAGGTATCCTGTAGTATCTCTAAAGAATTTAAATCGATATAATTAATGTATAACATTTATTATATGTTAATATTAGTTTAATTAGTTGTATATTTTTAAGGGTTTTGGAAGTTATAGTATTTTTTTTCAATAAAATAACTACTAAAAAATTGATAGCCATAAACCTTTTAACAATAATAGAAATAGGTATGCATTTTTAATATAAACTTTCTCTTTTGTTATACGAGTACATGATACTTATTTAATTATACATTATAGATACAACGTGATACAAGTGATATAACGTATACAAATTTAATTTATTTTATTATAGTTTTTGTCATTTTTGTTACATGAATGTTATTCTCAAATTAATTAAAACCACTTTTTATATTTGTAATATTGAGTAATTATTATAATT
Source organism: Rhopalosiphum padi (assembly GCF_020882245.1). Taxonomy (NCBI): domain Eukaryota; kingdom Metazoa; phylum Arthropoda; class Insecta; order Hemiptera; family Aphididae; genus Rhopalosiphum; species Rhopalosiphum padi. The sequence continues at coordinate 13,480,502 of NC_083598.1, read as the reverse complement.
ACCGATATTTCTAATAATATTATGGTCTAAATAACTTTTGATTTATTAAATATTATTGCTCTAAAATACACGAAAACAGTTATCTGGACAGGTTTAACATTATAATATTCTTTTTCTTATTTAAAATAAAATAATCGAGGCATTACAATACCAACCATCGGACAGATGTCAATACACAACTTACTTGTATTAATACACTAGCTGCTTTAGTAATTATTTAAATTATTAAATATATATTTTTAATTTAACAATAAAAGAAATTCGTATGTATAGTATACATATTTTATTATAATATCCCTTTCATACTGTTTGTAAATAGTAATAATTTTCATCTCCAACATTTTATATTGTCTTGAATAAATACCTTGAATCTTTATGCATCATATATTCAACTACTATAAATATGTAGACATGAAGTAATTATTGATTGTTACTATACAATTAGTGTTTAATATGACAATACACCACTACATTATTTAATGAACCTATAGTGATTATTAGAATAGTAGATTAGTGTTCTAATGTCTATTCACTAAAATATATATTTTACATCCAGGTTCTTAAGTATGTTTATTTCACTGCATTTATGATGATCTTTAATCGTCGGATATAGCTATGTGTTCAGCATAATAATATTTTATTAATATTCAATAGTTGAATATAATAAACAAAATAGTCACTTACGCATGGCACCATAATGTGCGTAATGATACGTTATTATTATTTATTATTATAAACGATTGTGCTTAACTACACCACACATTTTAAAACAGATTCTTGGCTGATTTCCGGTTCCTTGACTTGACGCTTGAGCAACCTTAAGTTTCAGTTTCTGTGAATGTTTATTATAGCACCGAATCTCGTCAATATTTTTACTTACAAACATTTTTGGATATTTTTAGATCTTCTTAAGAAGTATAATAATAATAACCTTGTCATCGCTATATAACTAAGTCGCACATAGTGTTGAATAATTTTAATTATCTACAAGTAACATGATATTAAATGAACCATCTTCATGTCGTATAAAATCCACGATATTGTAGTTATAATTCAAATAAAGTTTGTAACACAAATTAATCATCAGGCATATTCATAAGCTAAATATTTTGTGCTACCTTTATAGTTGTCGGTTAATAATGTTCTTCTATATAAACTAAAAAGCTTAAAATAAACGTTAATTCAACACTTTATACTGATTAGATGATATATTTTGATATAATAATTAAGTTGAAGAATTTTTAAATGTAATATTTATTTCAGATAGTATTTTTTACTAATATTTGAGAACTATTGATAATTATCAGCTACGGGAATATACAGTTGTAAAGTTAACTATTTTAAATATATAGGTATCTATGTTATAATAATTATTATATTATTCTGATCCTCTACTATAGTACACAAAGTAAATTGTATAGCGTCATGTTGGTTTTATTTTTAACATTAAATTATTTTTTTCTATGTGGTCCATCAGGATTTCAGTTTTCTGTAAAACTTGTGGCCAAAGAAATATCAATATGGTAAAAATTGATTTTGTATAATTTTTTGTTAGAAATTTGTCATTATTCACGGTTTCTTGATAATGCCCATATTTTATGACATTACTTTAATTATTAAAGTGTACTATAATCTACTACTTATTTATTAAATAATATATACTTTTACTTATTATTTTTCAATACGATAAAAACCTATTTAAATGTATTTTCACTGAGCCGCCATCAAAGACAGTCCAACACCTGACCGTGACAACCGAAGCACGCGGTCAACACGGAACGATAGATAATCATCATTCGTGCATTCGTCGTATATATTTTATATATCTATAATATATATAAACATGTGTGTGTGTGTGAGAGAGTTATGGTGATAGTGGTGTTGACACGAGTGTCGTCGTATGCCTGAGGCTAATTAAAAAAAAAATGTTCGGTTCATACTTTTCTGTCACTGTGGTGGACAGCGGCATTCAACGTCGTTGTTTTATACTCACAAACGCAGAGACGTGTGATGTTGTAATACCACAACGAAAAGAAATCAGTTCAAAACAGCCGTACCTATTCAAACTTGATTGTTTATCGTAGAATAGATTATATTTAAATATTTGACTTGTTTCGTTGTTACAATATTATAGTATCTCAGATAACGATAACAATTCATTAAATTTACATTTGACAACTGCTATATCAATTATACACCAGATACCTATATACACACATAGTGCATACTTTTATAAATATAGCTGTGGTCAAAACATTTCAAGGTTTTATATTGTCGGTAAATCTTTATTGTCTTATGGGTGGTACTGGTACTTACACTTGAACGTATATACCTATAGTAGTTTATCGTGACCGATTGTTTTTAATTTCAAATGAACACTTCTGTGTTATAATTGATTTTATTAAAATGGATTTTCAAATCCGTTTAGCTATAGAAATTTAATTCTAACAAGTATTTAACATAAATAAATATTATGTTTGAATTGGTTCAAAATGTATTTTCAATATTATAGTATTAATCAAATTTAAATTCAAATACAACTACATTTAAAAGGAATTTAATTATTTAACTATACTTTAAAAATCCTACATCGACACGTACAAATACGAAGTCGCTATTCATAATTATTCATTAACATATTTTATCTGCCATGATATAAAAAAAAAAAAATTAGCACCAATAAATATTTTAATAGCCTGTATAATATAATTTTATATATACATAAATAAAGTCATGTAGAGCAAGTCAACTCAAAAAAATTATATTCCAAACAAAGTGTAATATCTTTATAATATGTTTAGTATTTTTTTTTTTTTGCACAAACATAATAATATATTATATATTATATTAAAAAGCGTATAAAAATATCACTGCCCGATGAATTTGTTTTGTACAGTAGAAATAATTTACAAATCCAGTCTACAGCCCACTTGAACAGCGTGTGTGTATTTATACAATAATATATAATGTATAACATCTAGTCCAGCTGGTTTTTTCTTCTTATAATATGTGAACACTTAAAAAAAAGAAAAAAGTTATTCAACAAACCGAACAGTTATGGCGCACCCGCCGTTTTCTATTCTATATTATACTTAAAAAATGTTTCGATCATATTATTGAGTGTATATTATATATACCTAAATAGTTTTATATGGGTATGACAAAAGCAGCGGGTTTTATGTGTCGCGTGGTATATTATATATATACACGTCGCGTTTCCTATAGCGTCCATTATAATAATATAATAATATATGATACGAAACGCAAGATAGTTGGACTAATCAAGTTGTTAATATATTACAACTCTTACGTATACCGAACAAGCGATACACCGTATGTCACACACGCGACCCGCTATAGTGCAGTACTCAAATATTTTTTTCGTAAATTTTATTTTAAATTAAACATTTTTTAAACTTATTCAGATATTATGAACAACTGTGATAATGCGCTTTTATACCTATATTATTAATTTTATTATTCGGTTTCTTAGTTCTATAGACTATAATATCAGCACAATATTATTATATAAACGAGTTATTTAAAAATACCATAATTGTTTTTTGCCGTGTTAATCGTGTTATCGTTTTACGATCGTGTTACGACAGGATCGGTACACGCTAAGATATAAAATCATCTATAGGTACATATACTGTTAGGTAGGTATCTGTAAACTATCATCTCGAGCGATAAATTTGTATACCGTGAAGAGGAGGAATGAGGGAGTCCTGAATTTTTCGCCTGCGGGTATTTTGACATCTGTTCACCACCACCGGATCGTACGAAGACGTCGCCGTGCAAAGAGAACCTAGAGAAGACTGCTTATATATATATTATATATATATACATATATGTATATTAAAATATTAAATATAAGAGACAGTGGTTGTCCGTTGAGCCCGGGGGACGCTCTCGTAACACGTCGTCCGGCGGGTAAAAACGGCCGATGCAGCTCCCCGCGAGAAACGAATACGAGCAAAGGATAAGAAAATAATAACCTCTATCGTTTTGATAGTTTCATATGATATATATTGTACGCGATTGTACCGGTTTAGGTGGTGTGTGTGTGTTGCCTTGCACATATATGGCCAATGCCTTTTACGGGGATCGCCGTCGTCGTTGTCGTCGTCGTCGCCACTGCCGCGAGCCGTTCGTCCGAGTCGCGTACAAAATGGTTGTCGTACCGCAGCGACCTCCTTACACCGTTGCTGCCGTCGATCCCGCACGTACGAGTGCAACCGGGTCTTATATTATACTTTTTGAGTTGCTGGACGACGCGTGTAGGTTAGGTTAGGCTCTGGTTAGGTATGCGCGAAATAAGACGCAGAAAAAATATATATATAATAAAAATAAAATCACGTATATGGAATCGATATATTATTATACGTATAGGTACATGTGCAGTAATATACGAGTATCTACGACGTATCCGGTGTACCGCGCGTTTGACGAGAACCGTATTCCGCGACAGAGATCCTAGTGGGGTCATTGTGCGCTGTACGCTTCTCGGAAAGAAAACGGACATTGCATGCTGTTCCTAAGTGTACTTACCTTTTATTATTGTACGTAATATATGCCCGAGTGCGTTATCGAATGAAATTAGACATTTATCATTCCTCTTGCAGTAGAATATTTAAAAAAATAATTTTCTACTTCGATTTGTGGTATATTATTATTAGACACGTGGGGTTATCACAATAATATTATAATACGGATCGAGATCCGAGAGGTATAATATTATACGGTATATAGTCTAATGTAGATAAATTTACGATGCGACGCGTGTTGCCATCAAGGTGAACATTTTTTTTTAACAACAGACATTCTGACGAGAAATCGTCCAAATACTGTTCGTAAATATTGCTTATTTTAGGTACCCCATTATTATGCAGTTAACCATTAATATGCTGTTTGTATGTCTGTTTGCGCGAGCACAATGCGTTACTGCTGCAGCAGAGGACATCGATCGAGCGGCTGTCACAATTCGTCTCGGTCATGATCGTATAATAGTATATAAATACGCGTCCGAGGTTTGGCTGTTGCTATTTTTTTTTCGCGTTTAGCCGAACGAGAACACCATCAAGTATAATAGGAAAACGCGTTCCTTTTCGTCTTGAAGTGTTAATAATATACGGTGACATTTATCCTGCAGTAGGTACCATCGGCCCAGAAATAAGCGGTTTGAAAAGTACTCAACTGCAAACCTAGTGCGTCTCTTGATTTACGGTTTTCAGAAACTTTAGACGATTGGTGTCGAATTTCAACAGTCGGTTCATGTCATAACAATAACGCCATTTATTATAAATTCGTTAAAATTATCAATAGGTAAATGTATAAAATATAAATAATATTAGAGAAGTTTTAATGAATAGATCGGTACATCGTACCATATTTATATTGTATATTATATTATTATATGATATAATGTTATATAATATCTATGTGTACCTATATTTGTTATATGTTCGGTCAGTGAGTGCGTTATAACAAATAACCGATATAATATATTTCAGCAGTAAATATCTATACAATGGCGTATTTAAGGTTTCTTTAAGAGAGGAGATTTAACTAAAATTTTCGATACCAAACGTCTCAGAATTATATTACTTACTGATAAAGTGATAATAATAGCTAAGAAAGGGGGTCAAGGGGGAAGATCTCTCTAATCTCCTTCCGTAAATATGCCACTGTATCTACATACAATATGGTACACATGTGGTGCGTGCTACTCGTTTGCATCGAGCAGCTAAGATTTATAATAATTGTCATTATATCTCGGCCTACGTATATTTTACAAAAACCTATTTTTAGGTTTAAATATATTATATACATTTACTTCTATACTTTGTCGTAACTATATAATATAGTCGTTTGATTAATTGACTAACTTCGTGAAACGGATCGATATTTATTATCCCCATAAATATTTTTTTTCCCAATCAACGGTAATATCTGTCCGTAGTAGGCATGTAATTTTTACCCGTTACTTTTTTTTTTATAAAAAACGTAAGAATGTAATATTATAAATATTTATTTATTATTATTATTATTTTTTTATCAATTTCGTCACGGTTTTCTCGTTTATATGACTCAGCTGAGTTCAAAATCAACCGAAGGCTCTTGACATCGTCAAATAAACACACTCGATCATTCAATTTCTTGCTTTAGGTACATATTGTATCAACACGCAGAGAAAAAAACATAAAACCATTAAAATGAATATAAAACCTAACTCGTGTGTCGTGTGGTAAACACCAAAAAATTACACGCATTCCATCAAGTCAACAATAATTATTTTAACATTTATTATCTATTAGGCATAATGTGTGTAGGTACGTATATTCTATCATTTACATTCATTCAAGTAGTGTATAATTAGTGTAAAACCATTATAAGCGATAAATGGGTAAAAAAAAGAATAAAACAAAACTCAATTGGAACAAAATACCTATATATACATATAATAATATAATGATTCATATTATCCATTTTTGAGTAGTTATTATCAAAATCTTCCGGCGTGTAAAATGACACGATTTTATCGATCTTCCTGCAGCACGCGTGTAATATAACAAAATAAATTACAGTCTGTAGCACAGGTAATGTAAAATATTCGGCTGGTTCGGTATCGTCGAGTGTCTAATTAATATCGTGTTTGTCTTAACACCACTAAACTTCCGTATCCGTGTACATTACAGTCGTGTCTATAATATTATAATACAACTAACTACATTTTCATGTGTCGGTGTCAGTATGATTATGCACAATAATATTATGTACATCTAAACAGCGACGATGGCCCCGAAGACATATTCCTTCCGATCAGTGCTCTACAAGACAATATTAAAATATTATGTTATCCACGGCGGAATCGATAACGCAATTATTTTATCTTGACGTTTATTATACCCGAAACTCTGGCACTAGGCACACATTATATCATGCGCGGTGTTACATACGTGCGACGATTGATTATAATATAATATATTATAATAATTATCATGTATACAGAGTGTTTATCGAGTCTACCATGGCGGTCGACGAATCCGACGACGTCCCATTGCGACACAGCGTGCGAGCAGCTATATCGAATAGGTGTTAAAAAAAACATATCCCTTGTTTATAATGACGAGAGAGAAAGAGAGATATCTATAGAGTGAAATTCGTGCGTTTGTAATGGAATTTCAATGTTGTTTTTTTCTTCTCTCGCCGGTTATCTGATGCTGCGTATTCGGCGATGCCTATTGTTGTGGAACATATACATGCGCAGTCTCTCCGCGGACAAGTGCCAGTGATCGGGTGGGCCGAAAACCCTATACTGACTTATACATAATATACGATGACTCCCACTCGGCGTGGCCGGTTGTACATTGAAAACGATTATCTTTATTTTATTTTTATTTCTCGTGATCGATCGACCACTTGTTCGATATAACATAACACTACCTACATAATATATATATATATAATGTATTATAAGATATACTTGTATATTGTATGTACACAAACGCGCATCTATAATATACGAAGACGACACTCGCGATATTTATCATTGTCCCGCACGTAAACGCAATATTATTCTTCAACCTGGAAAAACGATCGATTAAACAATACGCTATTCCTACGCTTAACATATCTGCACATGAACCTAATATTATTGTTGTTGTTGTATCATGGTAAATCCCACCTGTTGCCGAAGCGTACAGTTATTATACCGAGTGCCACTGCTAGGCGTAGGTGTGTATTATGTATAATATTATAATGGTTTAAAGTATTATAGGTTATAGCTTAAGACAGGCTACCTAGCTGTACAAATATATAACATATCTCGATGCAGAGTTCAAATATTCATTTTTCGTGGGGCCCATTTCAGAGGGTCGTTTTCACGGTATCAAATCTTCTGCCAGCTCAACGGTATTGTTTAAATTATGGATGCATATTATTTTACGATGCACGTCTAGTGTATATTGTATGTAGATAATAATATGCATTATATAGTAGTTATTATTATTATTACTGCGACGCGTACTCCTATGAAACATGTTTCACGTTGGAAAATTATTAAATAATAGGTACCTATAGTAATACATATAGAAAAGAAATTAACGATGCACCGACGGTGACGCTAGAAAGCCGAATATTATATTATTATAATTAAACATGTACACCCGAAGACAAAACTCGAAATTATACATGCACTTACCTACCAAGAATAATGTTTATAATAGGTACGCGTTCAAAAACGACGATATCCATTGTATTGTTTTTTTTTTTTTTTAACTGTCGTACATAGGTGCGCGTCACGTAAGTCGTGTATAATATGCATTTCGTGTGGGCAATCGCCAGCCACAGACGATCGACGATTGAGTAATATACTTTACAATATTATATCATTATATTGTCATTTTGTACACAATCTGGCGCGTACCAATTATTTCCAGATGTTGACGTTTTATGAGAGTAGGTTTAGTGTATGTATAGTGTATACTATGTGTAATATGTTATATAGTACGCATTGAAGCCGGTCATTACGTCGCGGCAGGTCCCGGACATATTTTATTTTATACGAAGACGATTCATCCAGGCCGACACGCTGCGCCGGACAAGAGATTATTATTTAGTTTTATGCCTTTATGGTATACATTTTGGATTATATTTGTCATTTGTACGGATTATCAGATTTCACATTTTGTCGTCATAAATTCAGTTGGCGCCAATTGAGTTTTGGTAGTCTCGTGCAGTTCTTTTTTTCCAAACGTTTGTGTGGACACTATTAGTTCCGTATAATCTTGCAGTATAGTAAGTTAACATACCTACTATTGTAAGTGTCTTAAAACCATATTATGTACATACAAAGGAACAACAGCATACATTCATACAAACACGTTGCTTTGAAGTTTGAACTCTTAGTCATTATGCTTTCCAAGGACTGATTTTCGGTACGACGAGTAAACAATTATTAATTAATTGATTTAATTATTTTGTTTGTTTTTGTATTTCAACATTTTCAACAGATAAATATATCTAATGTGTATTGAATTTCAATTATATAATGCAAAGGTAAAATAAAGGTAAAGGTAATACATACTTGTGCTAAAATCTTCTGTAATGTTGAGATAAAAAGTCTCAAGGATTAAGGAATTTAGTCTGGTACCTTGGATAACAAAAAAATATGGCTGTGTAAATGTATTATATGTAGGAACGTTATTATTTGGACTTAAACGTGAATACAAAATATGTCTTAATGTGTTAATTGTTTAGTCTCGTCCAGTCCTCGCAGTTAATCTAATACTATAAACAATTACTACAGCTCGTGGACCATATTGGCTATATTACCATGCTCTTTTCGAGTTTCAGAAGAGTTGTCTGGTACAGTGAAGGGCTGATGAAGACAGAATTACGTCGATGCGAATAAAGCGTTTTGACGTCATCGTTAGGTCATTATCCATACTGGTGGGTTCTTATACGTAGATACAAGCCAATTAAAATAGTATGTTTAGTGATCCAACTTACACCTGGTCTGCACGTATCATCGTAACGTCGGACGTTGTTTTATTGACATGGCACTATGTTTAAGACAGGCCAGAGAGAGTAAGAGAGAGAAAAGAGAAAGAAGTTTATACAAAACAAATGTCGCCTTCCAAATGTAAAATTAAATTAAAAGATAAAAAAAGGGCACAATTATATTATATTATACAGACTGGAAACAATGGCGCAACGCAGACGTACAACGTCTACAATAATAATAGATGCCATCTGCAATGGTATATAGTAGGCAGGTACCTATATATAGGCAGTACGTGTGTGTATATTTTATTCTTCGCATATACCGACGCACAACACTGGTGCGGTCACAGGCATAGATATACCATGATATATGATCTCTTGCGTCGTAAATGTCAATTACTATAATATTATTTTATTAAGTGTATATTATATATAGTTATAACTGCGGAAAAATTTAAAAGACACGGATGATCTGCCGCGCGGCAGTCGGCGGACCCGGATCGGGTTGAAACTAAATTATCGCCGGTTTTCCGACGCTTTTTAGCCGTTTAAAATTTTTTGAAGACCGGTTATTTCACACCATTGAACACCGATTTATTGTGTGACTTATGTGTCTTTGAAACCAGTTTTCTGTAATTATTGCTAAACCGTCGAATTTATCGTATCAATAAAATGGTTATTTATTTCGTTTACGTTCAGTATTATAATAATATTGTAAATATACGAAAAATAAAACAGCGTTGGTCGTCCAACACAAATAAAGACACGTCTCAACGTTTATAGAATAAGTACTTAATTATTGAACATCTGGTTGGGCGTTATATTATATTGTTTCTGAATATAAACTTAATTTTTCATTGTCTCAATGTTTTTTATTCCTCTTAGCGTTTTAATAATAATTTAGAGGCACTAAATATAATAATACTTAGTGTATACTATTATCAAATGTTTAAATAATTCACACGCATTGGGCTCATGTTTAATTCAATCGAAAAACACATTGATTATTTTTGGAATATAATATTATATCAGTCGAAATTTATAAAAATGTTTTTTATACGTAAACAACTTCCGACTACAGATTCACTGAGTATTATATATTTATCTTAACAAATCATCATTGATTAAATAATGTGTATAATTATAAATTATGGTGACTCGTGCAATTACGGAGGATAGTCTAAATGATTCATTTTTGTGATAAACGATGATCTGTATAGTTACATTTGTTATAACTTATAAACAAACTAACTGCTGACATGAATCGTGAAACGAATTTACTTATACTGTAAACGGAAATTATAGTTCTCAATATTATTATAATACGAATATATAGACATTAGACGTCGTACTGTGTGAAAATCGTAGTGTGAAACATTAAAAACTATCTTTATCGGAGCGAGTATTATTCTGTTCCACGAGTAGTCGTATTCTTCGTTTATATATAGGTATAAAATATAAATCAGAAGTCTCAGCGAATACGATGATCATCACGACATTTCGTGTCGTCGTAATTATTATTACTCGGCCGACTGTTTAAAGATTTCATATTAATTTAGCTACCTGTACAGATTTTCCGTTCACTTTTAAATCGTCTAAATACAGACTCGTATATTGTATATTGTATAAATGAAATCGCGCGTGTACGTTAAAAAACCTACATAAAATTCTATAGGTGTTTGTCTTGCGATAATTCCGTTTTATAGTCTTTACGGAAACGCCACTATAGAATTTATTAGTTTATGACGGAATAAACATGGATATTATGCTATAATTTTTAAACTATACTACTGAAGTTTATTGGATTGGACTAATTTTAGTTCGTATTTAAAATGTTTATTCAAATAATAAAACGAATATGATTTAATAATTCAAGTAAAAGTACTTTAAATTATATATATAATATCATATATTATATAAAAAAACGTATTAAATAAAAAATATTAGTTTGACGTTGTTTGTATTTTCGTGTTATGTAACTGTTATTTGGTTATCTAATCAAAAAGTCAAATATAATTTTTTGATCAGCGTTATTTCCATGTAATATTATTCAAGTTGTTTAAACAAAAAATAGTTTTTCACTTCATATGTTATTATTATTACTATAATAACGTCGCAAAATATTTTCCTCCTGTAAGTATTAGCATCATAATGCCTATGGTCAGAACAGGTGAGGTTTGATACCCACGTCTGTTATTAGGTCCAATTTTGAATTCATTAATAAACAACGCGATGAAAAAAAAATCCTACCTACGTAGCAATTACCGTATGGCGGCCGAGGCTGCGGTGGCGACGGTTTTATATCGTCCCTGTCACACACATCTGGATCATAACGGCGGAGAATTATGAGCCGTCGAAAGGTGGAGGGTCTAATTCTAGATTGTAACGGGGAGAGGAAAGAAGGAATAAATTTATACGAAAATTATATTGCGCCAGTTGGTTTTTTCTATGTAATAATGATAAATTAAATTGTTTGTCGATAATACACCTATATGTATATAATATTGTAAACCAGTTTCTTTTTTCTCTTACTGAAATGCGCCCACACGGCGCCTGGTGCGTCGGTCGTAATTCGCGCTGGCGCCTCGAGGAATTTCCCAAATTTCCACTACGCCGCGACTCCAGGAGTCAAAATTTTCGATGGACTATCCTTTTTGTCACGAATCCGATTCCGGGGCCCGGGTTCGAAATCGCCATTCCAAAACTCGCGGTGTTTTCATGACATTTGCAAACATATGTTCGGAGTTCGTGTTGCGTCCTTATACGCGTTACAGCCGTTCCCATACGGTGTCTCGTTGTTTAATCATTAGAAAAAAAAACATCAACAACAAAGAGGTCAAGACTTTATTTTAATTTTTTAACATTATTTTTTTTACCGACAGAGACAACATTTACCGTCTGGACTTGGACGATTTGAAAAAGATCGAGGCTGCCCGATGGCCGGCTGCTGAGGAAAAGGTGCAGCTGTGTCTGGTAAAAGGTCAGAGTGTCGACGACTGTCATAACTATGTCAAAGTACTACTGTCTACTGGAAAACGGCTTTTCGCATGCGGAACCGGAGCCTTTTCACCACAGTGCACATGGAGAGAGGTAATAATACATTAATAAATTGTTTTAGTTTTCCGAGCTTTAGGTTGGCTACTTATAGCGAAAAGTATAGTACTCAAAGTATTGATAATTATTTTAAAACGTCTTATTAATTTAGAGAAATTACGATACATAAACTATTATTTTATTATTTACTGTATTTCGTGTATACTTTATACTCGTTATCAAATTATTGTTGTATACGTTCTACTGTGTTGATAATTGCATCGATGTTTAAACAAACGAGTGTATACTTATTTATACATACATCCTAATAAAATATTAAGAAAATTAAAAATGAATAAATACGATAATTTAAAATTTTCAACAGTCGGTCATTATTAAAATTGATAACGTTTATTTATGTGATTTTAAAACTACCTTTGGCCGCCCGCCCGGACTGGATCCATGATGATTAGAGTTAGATTACAATAATATTATACTATTATTATTCCCATCCGAGAGCGCATTTAGCCAATTATAATACATCAATGTCAACAAGCACGGCGAAAGTGTGTCATCGTTCTCGGTTGGGGAGTGCATGTGTGAGAGGGAGCACTTTTAATTTTTATACTCGGAATGATTATTATACAACGTTTTTATGTGCCAATAGATGGAAAATGCCAACAGCGTGACCGACACCGTACGTGGGGTGGGTAAGTGTCCTTACAGCCCGCTGTCCAACATCACAGCCATGATCACGCTCAACGGTCAGTACTTTGCCGGTAGCCCAATGGACTTTTCGGGCGCAGACTCGGCCATCGTCCGTGATCTAGGTGCCTCGTATTTGCGGACAAAGAATTATGATGCCAAGTGGCTGAACGAGCCTCAGTTCGTCGGATCATTTGAGACCGACGCCTATGTGTACTTTTTGTTCAGAGAAAGTGCAGTGGAATACATAAACTGCGGCAAGGTACGTCTTTAATTGTCATTTTAGTATAGGAAATAAACAGTTTTCAGCTTGGTCCGGAAATATATAACCGTTTAGGAGGTATATATAAATATAATTGTATACTTTTATACACGTATATAACTAAGAATAACATTTTTCATTACATGCACAATATTAACATCAAAATTATGTTACAGAGGGTGTACTCGAGAATTGCTAGGATGTGCAAAAACGATGTGGGCGGACAAACTATGCTTCGAGACAACTGGACCACGTTTATTAAGGCCCGTTTAAACTGTTCTTTACCCGGTGACTATCCGTTTTATTTTGATGAAATTCAAGGTATGACATATCTACCGGACGAAGGATTGGTGTACGCTACATTTACTACACCGAGGTAATATATTACTGTGATTTTTTTTTTAGTAGGTTGTCCGATTCCTGGAGGCTATATCGTCTAGCATTAGAAATCTCTTTTCGTCGGTTGTTGCCTCCAATCTAATCGTTCAGACAATCAGTTTTACGAAGAATACTTTTAAAACGTATTTTAAACTCGTACTCAAGTGCAAATTAATATTAATTTCTATTAAAAATATGTAAAAAGTATTCATTACTTTATAACATATAACATTATATAGTATTCAGATACATATAAAGCTCTTTTAAAATATTAGAAGTCTGTTTCACATATTATATTTTTTAGAGCATGTTTTCGCGTGGATGGTAACTGTAGCATTTTATTTTAAAATAATTTCAATCATCATATAATTTAGTTTCTAGTTTTTCAACTACCTATAGGCGTTATTATTATTAATATTTATTTTACTATTACCTATGAATTAATGTGAGTACTTGTATACCTAAATTAACACGTGATATTATTTTGTACAGCAATGGTATAGCTGGATCGGCGGTATGTAGTTTTAATCTTACTGCTATAAATGCAGCGTTTAACGGACCATTCAAACACCAAGCCAGCGTTGGTTCAGAATGGGTACGGTATAACCCACCGCATCAACTCAACCACGGACACTGCCAAAGACAGGATCCAAATCAAATACTTGACTCGTCGAGGTATTTAATTTATTATCATTGTTATTATTAGTAGTGCCTATATAATATAAGTACCTATTGTGCTAGAGTTTCTGAGTTTATTCAAGATATACATATATATATATATATATATATATTTAATCCTATAGTTTAAATACGATATAACTTCGATGGTGGTCGAATCGTTTGTTTACCCGTCATTTTTTTTTTATGTAAATCTGCTAATTCATATTAAATTATTCTTTTATTCTTTCAATTTTTTATATCTATTCATTTTCTATGAACGTACAATATTGAAAATTACACTGGAGACTATTTTCAAAAGTTTTAATTGTATCGAAACCTAATCTAACGATTTAGAAAACTTAATAAACATAATAGTATATTTTTGAGTTATTTATGACCGAGTTGGGTGTCATACAAGAGTTATAATTGCATTTTTCATTCGTCCAAAAAAGTTTTATTTTTTTACAATTTTTGATATACCTATACCTATAAACTAAGTTATGTTTTCTGGTAGTACTGATAATGAAAGTGGTTTTGGATGTGTTAGATATTATTAATATAATTCACTTGAATTATTTATACATTTTTGATTTACGTAAATATTCGTTTATAATATATTATGTTTCGGACAGACGGTGTCTGGTGTAATAATAATATGTCAGTCATTATTGGTGGGTAAACCGTATATGTTTTTACTCAAGTGCTATGTTTCCTATCTCTATAGATACCAACTGATGGACAACGCAGTACAACCCACCACAATGGACCCACTATATTACAAGCCATTGGAAATTCTCACTCACATTGCTGTTGATGTCGTACCGACTAAACCGCACGGATCTTTAAAAGTCTTATACGTGGCTACGACTGAAGGAACAGTGAAAAAGATAACTATTCTACCAAAGTCTTCGGTCACGTGCACGCTGGAAGAATGGAACATATTTCCCGAGGGTTCCGGTTCCCAAATCATGGCGTTGCATTATTTGAAAGTCACGGTACGTCGTTATACCTAATGTTTTTTATGCGGTCGATTACAGAATAATTATGTGTTCATTCAATATCATATATGTTATGGTTGCACAGGATTCGATATACGTGGGCACTCGTGATCGGGTGTTGAAAATACCGGCCCAGCACTGTGGCCGGCACCGGAGCAAGGAAGCGTGCATGAACGCGATGGACCCCTATTGCGGGTGGAACGAGCACGTCGACAAGTGTCAACCGCCGACAAACGGTAACATTATGGAACATAATTGGCGACAGGATGTTACCAAGTGTCCGGACCGGTCGAGGCCGATCGATGGTGGTTGGTCTAGCTGGTCGACATGGACTGCGTGTACACAAAACGTAAACGGCAAAGAATCCACCGACCAATGCTTGTGTTCGAGTAGAACGTGCACGAACCCCGAACCGAAGTACAACGGGGCCGATTGCCAAGGTCCTACCATACAGGTGTGACATGCAACCAGTTTATATTAAACTACCTAGATACCTATGCACTAATTAAACCTACTGTCAGACTGGCTATTATTCTATTAACCATTTTTTTTATCGAGATGCTTTACCCTTAACGACAATTATTGTCGTAAATAATTTTTATTGTTTTACTTCTATTTTTTTTTTATTCTATTATTTTACGTTTCCACAGATAATACCCATTAGTTCATTACAATAGTGTATTTTGATTTTTTTTACGTGAGCAATATTCCTCTAAATTGGTTTTATATGCTAATTTTTTAGTATAACGTGCAGTTATCATAAAGATACCAGTCCTTTATATTCTATTTTAAACTCGAGTAAAAAATGTTACACACCCATGTAATGAGAAAAAAACTTCTATTGAACATTTATTAAAGTAGGTATACATGTATGTATGTGGTACGTGAATACCTACATTTATTTTAAGATCATACAGATAAATTAGTTGTACTACCGGGAAATTATAATATCCTACGCACACATTTATTATATATACAATATACATATATAATATGTATATACACGTATAAACATGATTACACGTTAACTAACAACGCCATCGATGCACATAAATTAACTTTCATTTTTTTCTCATAGGTGACTAATTGCACTGTACACGGACAATGGTCTGGTTGGTCGGACTGGTCAGCGTGTACGCAAAGTTGTGGTTCTGCCGTGAAAGTCAGAAAAAGGACTTGTGGAAATCCAGCGCCGGCATTTGGTGGTCGCGTTTGTGTAGGGCGCGACACCGATGAAATGTTTTGCCATTCGAACCCACCTTGTCCAGGTATGGATAACTAGCAGTGTTCATCTCGACGACCATCAATGCCGTCGTACGATATTTTTGTTATTAACTGTTATATTTTTTTACCTAAATTATGACAGTTTCACCACCTGTCGTAAAAGAGCCGGGTTGGAGCGCTTGGGGTGCGTGGGGCAAATGTTCAGCCAAGTGCGGTGGAGGCATTCGGCAAAGGTCGCGGTACTGTAACAATCCGCCGCCACAGGAAGGACAGGATTGCATCGGGTGTTCCGAAGAGTACGAACTATGTAACCAGAAACCGTGCACGGATAGTATAAAAAAGATATCGGCGTGGTCACCTTGGGTATCCGCAGGCAATGGTACTCATAAAAGATACAGGTTCTCGTGCAGAACGCAGCCAGACATTTCGGCATTAAGCATTATGCAGGACAAAGAAGAAAATAGATTGTGCCAAGATGGATCGTGTCACAGACTTGGTGAGTTATCTATTACAATAATTATCTGTATAATAATATATGCACATCGTATCTATAATTAAGTTAATGTAGTACCTATATTATGCGCTCAAATATTAAATATATAGTATTTTTTATAACTATTTTAAAATATTTATTTGTGTAATTTTTTTATTAGATCAACCATCTGATTCAGAAGACTCGTGGTCAGAATGGTCACCATGGTCCGCTTGTTCTGCTGATTGTGGTGGTGGTGTACAAGTCAGGACTCGAACCTGTGAAGGTCCTTTAGATAATTGTGAGGGACAAAACACACAAACTAGACCTTGTAATACACAGGAATGCAAAGGTAATTGAATATTTTTTATCGGAAATATTTATGCTACGTATTATTATGTGTATTATACTCTGTTTATTTATTGCAGTATTGTTTATAAAAGTTAAACTATAGTTCCTAATAGATGATAACTATATATTTTCATATTTTTCATTGAAATTCTAAAATTTTATATTTCATTATGCCTTAGGAGAGTGGAGTTGTTGGACAGACTTTAATGAATGTTCTGTGACTTGTGGTGAAGGCGTCAGAACTCGTTCGCGCAAGTGCATACAAAAAGGTACTTCTACTGAAGGATGCGATGGTCCTTATGAAAGCCAAGAACCATGTTACGTGCCTTGTCATGATATGGATTTGGGCTGGGAAGACTGGTCAGAATGGTCGGTTTGCGATAAGGACAACCTGAAACATCGTACGAGAAAATGTACTTTTGACCATTGCTTGGGACCCGATATTGAATCTATTCCTTGCTTTGAGAAAAAACGAAATCGGTAAGCAATCATACTGACATTTAAAATGAACATCTAAAACTAATACCAAATTGCTGCCTACAAAAATAAACTTACTTAGATATTCCTTGTGATTAGGAAATTGTTAAAATATAAATTGGAAAAAATAAACAGTTGCGATAAAAAACAGCTCTTGTTAAGATTTCTTTAGTATTTTTGCACAGTTTTTCAGTAGGTTTTTTTTACTTAGTATAGGTATATATAAAAATATATATATATATACAAGGTGAATATAAAAAACAGATACTCTAAACTAAATTACGGAATAGACTTGAATTGTTCAATCTATATAACTTATTTATATGGATTTATAAAGTAGACAATGAAACAAACATAATGGTTAACGACAAAAGTGGAAAGCAATTTGACAATAATAAATAATTTTATTTTCCAATTTTCCAACTTATTTCACTAAATTAGAACAACGATTGAAACCAAAAACTGTATTTTTTTGTTATTTAATCGTTAATGTGTACCAAATGGCATGCCATTTGCAAACGGTTTTTATTGAAATTATTATTTATTTAATTATTGAATTCATTCTAATAATATATTCATCCACTCACCACATTCTCAAGTTGCTTCTGCGCCATCACTTCTTGCACCCATACCCCCACACACACCGTTATCAGTGTATATATACACCACTCACACGGTCGCTTACCTACTCACCTCCCTTAAAACGATAGATTAATATTTTGACGCGATCGCACAGTCATTTACACGTTTCGTTTTGTTCCGGTGTAGTGAGCTCGAGCGGATCCACACTGCTAGTGTGCCTGCTGTCTTTCTTGACTGGCGCCTTGGTGGCCGGCGCCGCGTTCTGCGCGTGGCAGAGACGTCGTAAGCCGAAGTTGCCGAGTAGCCCGCACTACATCACCACCAAGCAGAACCCGTACGTGACGGTGCCGATGAAGGAGTACCGCGCGCCCGCCAAGCGTACGCCGTCGTTCACCAAGCCGACCACGGTCGGTGCGCAGCATCACGGCAACGGTACCGCGGCCACCGGCACGCTTCCGAGGCTGTTCAACAAACCTGCCGACTACGAGACGGCCACCATCAAGCGGAACAGCCACAGCCTGGTCAACGGGCACACGATGCGCAACCGTCCCGACTTGGAACAGGAAAAGTTTTTCTAACCCATCACACCGCCAAACAACAATAGATGATCACCATATTGCTGTGATGATCATTACTCATCATTATCGCGGACCACCTATACAGGTTTACATCATTCGCGGTTCCTTGCCATTTCTGCACGGACAAATTCGGATTGTTCGACCGGTAGTTGTCGTATAACAACACTAGCCGGACCGTCGTCGTTTTGTCCGGGTTTATTTATTTATTTTTTAATATACCTAATTCGATTATTTGCATTTTTGGATATCCGGATATATTGACTACTACTACTGTTGCTGCTGCTCGTTATTGCTAGTCATTACGTAATTTTCCTTTTAATTTTCTGGCAAACGTATCTAATTTAACGCGGGATATTGGTAACTGATACAATTCGCATAATATTACGTTTCTACAACAATTTATAAAAACCTAATTTTATATTTTGATCAATAATGTACATGACACTAGTCGGTTAGCCTTTGATTTCTGTATAATATTATAAAATATTATTGTTGAATAAATAATTTTTTTAACCGATTATTATATATACAAATGCTATACGGTAAATATGTAGTTAAATCAGTTTGACCATTTCTTTTTTATTTTATACAACCGAAGACTGTTTAAAATCACGATGCATAGGTATAATGATATCTGTTGTCGAATTACATCCATTATTGCTTTACTCTATTTATTATAAATAAAATCCAATTTGAAAAAATCATACATAAAATATCTTAATCAGTATTGTATAATTACATCTTTTTAATAGGTATTAATGAAAATTTTAAGTTTAAGTTGGGGGGTATTAAGTGCGCATAATGGTGGATTAGAATCGTTTTTCTAATCATTCATATTATTATATTACGCAATATGAAATATATTTTATAGTGTTGTACCTGCCTACTTAAAATGGATATGTATCTACCTAAAGATGTGTTAAATAATAGAGTTTATTTTTAACTTCATGGAAGTACATTGTAATTTATAAATTAACGACTCAAAACACTGATAAATTATTTATTTTTGTCGCTAACAATATTAAAAACCACCATTAATATATAAGATAAAAATCGGTAAAAAAATAATTTATAAAGTAATGTAAATAAATGGATAGATAGGTTATTATTTTTGTACTTTTATACTAAACAAGTACGCATTGTGCCAATGATATTCATGATTGATCTATTATTTTGATTAACTATGAAATATTAATGACTGAGTAATTTGTTTTTTTTTTTTATTAATGTTTTAATTCATAAGTATAAAAACTATGTGAATAAAACGTGTTAAACATACAATATATTATCGTATTATTTATAATATATATAAGTATAATATATAACTCATGTTGAGTACCTAGGTACATTTTATAATATTGTAAATAATTTACATTTTTTATTGTATGTTGTTGCCCAAATTTTATTAATGTAAAATACATAATAAATACATATGTACTATGTTTAACTGTTAAATAATATATTTTTGTGAATATGATATTTTTTCGTGTAAATATAACTATTTTTAAGTAAAAATAGAATAACAATTATTATATTTTTATACCTACTATTTTTACGTGGTTTTTCATTTTCATTTACCAATTAGCATATTAATTTAAGAAACATTAGCTACCTATAATTCTAGATACATTTTTAAATACATCCAAACATTATCTAAAATAAAAAATATTAAATATATTACCTTAAACTTTTATACTTCAATTTAGGCAATAAGAGGTAGAGGAACATGACATCACGAGTGACTTGTGCTTTAGAAATACAATACAATGATTATAAATAAATGTACCAGTAGCCGGTTATACTATACATCAATATTGAAAATACCCATTTGTAAAGAAATATGTCTAGATATAATAGTGTTAAATTTAAAATATTTGTATACCTTATTTTCAGTTCACATAAAAATGTAGAAATTCTTTGCTAACGGAACTCGTTGATTCTATTTTTATCATTTTTTTTTTTGTTTCTATTCAATAAATATTTTTTATTCACTACCTATACTCAATACTGACTTTCTTTACATAAAGATCAATTTTCAGTACTTTTGTAGACATTAACTCTTCAAATGAACGCTCATCAGTGGCCAATACATTGATTTTGTGTATACCATTTGAAATTTGTATTGTACATTTTAGTTAATATGTACTCAAATGCATAATTTGTGCGAGTACGGAGGTTACGGATGTTACTAGTAGTAACATTTATTAACATTATATTTAGTAACATAATTGTATTTTAAAATCATTTAATTATATTATCAACAGAAGGTACCTACCTATCTAAAATACACTAAGACGTAGGTACATGATCTTAAATTCTTAACTAATGATTATAATATTATACCTACTATGTTACATTATCGTATACTTTTGATAAATCATAATTATGTTGTAAATGAAATCTAAACTCTTTTAAAAAAATTAAGGAAGTTGAAGCATATATATTTTGTTATTTTTTTAAGTGTAGGGCCCCCACAAGGGGGTGGGGTCAATGAGTAATATGGTCCCGGGGCCCTGGCTCTCTGGGGGCTCGGAAAAAAAACAACATTATATTCATATCATTAATTTAATTTAGGAAAAAATGAATTGAACATATTTACAATATATGTGTATACTATTTTTTATCGTATAAGATCGTAATGAATAATTTACATTGTATTTCAATATTCGTAAATACAAAATACTTTTTAAAAAAATGTTGATTTTTATATTAAACTGCAATAAATTAGTCATATGTGTTTTGAATTTATATCAAGATAATTAAAATAACTGACATTTTATAGAGGTGTATAACAGCAAAAAAAGCTGTATAACCAATATTATAGGTATCTTCTGTAAAAATAAAAATTTAAGTGTTAGAATTTCTATTGAAATTATTATAAATACTAATATACAACGAGGGTCCAGAATTATTTACAGTACCGTAATTGAACAATTTATAATAGAGCCTGGTACCAACTACAACAAAAATATTAATGCTGTAAGATAATATCCGAGACTGAAAATATAAATAAATTTGTTAGAATTTTTTTAAGTTAATCTGAGATCGATCATCCATCACTTTTTAAAATGTTTTTTTTCCTTGAAAAGTTACGCCCACGTTGGTTATTAGATATAATTCATAAAAATCTCTTATACCTACCTATAAATAATTGAATTTCTTGATTCTTCAATATATATTTATATAAATGAAACGTATGAAATTTTTTTGTAAATGTGTTGTAGGTATGTGTTTTTATTTCAATTCTCAGAATTCTCTCAATTCAATGTTTTGAAATGTAAACATTTAAGTATTTATGAAATGATTGCACAAAAATGCAAAATTAAATGTAAAGATCAAAATAGTAGAACAATAATAATTGATCTCAAGATAATACCATATTACCATAACAAATATTTTTCATAATTTATTCTTTTACGACCACGACAAACGGATAGTACATGTTATTACTAAATCTTATTCATTCGATTTATTTGAAAATTTATGAATATGAAACCAGATAATCATTAATTGATATTACTAAATTAGATCTATATATAAAAGTCCAAATTCATGTTTTTTTTCCCCTTAGCGGTACAGTGTTCTCCATTTTACTCGTTACGTTGGTCACACTCAAAAACGATGACATCTTGCTACACGCGTTATCGACAAGGCCGGTTATCACAAACGCCGCGAAACGCGATCGTAACAGTTGGCACTTTTACATTATTCGAACCAGATTCCAGAAACTGTGTCCGCTCGCCAATACGTTATTAATCCAACGCCTGTTCACGGTTTTTGTCGATTCCTCCAGACTTGCCGTATTTTCTCATCCGAATTTCACGATGAAAACTTCACACTGCATTCTCATCGCTCTGTCGCTGTGCGCGGTGGCTTCATCCACGGCCGGTTGTAAGTATGCCGTCGAGTCGTACACCACCACCGATGCCATGATCGTTACCGAGGCCGCATTCATCGCACAAGTGAGCGCCGAGTGTGAAGACTCGCCGTCCAACTTATATGCTGAAGTGGAAGGCCGACTTTTAGTAGCGGCTAACGCTGGCCCGAACAAATACCAAGTACGTACTGTCCTATTCGCGACACAACTCTAGTTGTCCGCTTATATTCTTATAGAAATACAATTTTATAATATTATGCTCGTCGTTTCCATAGGTCAGTTGGTTAGATGACTTCAAGAAGGCTCGTCGTGGCGATTATCATGTAAAATTTTACGATGAGGCCGGTTATGGACAACTTAGGAAACTACTTCGTGATGGAGAATCTATCAGCAGTGTAACGCCTGTACACTCTGCATACGTCCGTTACCCTGGTGCATACAAAGGTGCTTGGGTCAATTCTGAATTCTTGGCCGCAATTGTCAGCATGGTGGTTTTGTATTTTGCGTATACGTTCAAGTCAAAAATTGTCTCCTAATCTTAATATTATTTAAGAATTATAAAATATTTTGTTACAAAGTCTGCTCGGTTTTTATGTGACTGTTATTTTTTAATTTTTTTTTTTTTTTTTAATTCATAGTTTAAATGTTTTAAATAAAATATTTGAATTAATGTATTAATTTAATTCAATACCATAAGCTGCCCAAGTACCTACCTAACATCTATAATGATTAAACATGTTATTGAATTGTAAGATAACTTTTGTTTGTAAAATTGGTACATTTACAATTTTTTTAATATAATTTTTTCTTATAAGATTGTGTTTTTTGTCTTCTGATGTAAAATCCGTTTATAGGTCAGAAGCTTATTTATTATGTCTTGGAGTTATAATTTCCATTTAAAATCCAAATATTTTTACAGTATTATCTAAGCTGTTTTGTATTAAACAATATATCTATACATTATATATTTGTTTTATCATAAAGTTTATTAACTTAGTTTTGGATTTAATTAAATCTTATAAAATAATATCTAAATATTGGTATACTTATAGATAGATATAAAATGCAATTGTTTCTTTTATAATTGAACCTTTCTTAACAGTTATTGTAAATTATAATATCTTCACCAAAACTTAAAACAATTGACAATCATTAGGAAACTGGGTTAAATCTTTAAAAAATGTGTCAGTGGGTATTCATCTGTTGTACAATCACCATAATAGATGAGTTGAATTTGAATTATAAAAATATTTCATATGTTTTTTGATATTATTAAAGTAATTTATTTTACGTTTAGTACGATGGTTGGTTAATTAAATTTTTTTCTGAAACCATTAAATTTATTAGGTAAGTTATTATTATCTGATAATTTTAATAGTATTTATTTATACAAAATTATGTTACTGTTATTAAACTTTTGAGTTAATACTATTTTATAGCAAAAAACTGAATAAGTTCATGATGTAAATAGGTAATATTTTAAAATTAATCTACACATTTTGAAAATATTGCGACACTACATACATAGTTATATTAACATTATATGCAAGAGTTATATGCATTCATTGTTTAAATATTCAATTTAAATTTTTAATTCAAATATCTAAAAAAATTGTGCTTATTTATTTTTTTATAAATTTTGGTTTAAATATGAATTATTTAATTTAAGCAACCTTGTATTAAATTTTCATGTGTTAGCTATAGAAATTCAATATTTTATAAATTGTAAGTTAAAAATAATTTATAAAATTTGGTAATTAAATGCTTAAAAAACAAATATATTGGGCATTTTTAATTTTGTAAAAGTACAAACTAGATCCAATTTGTTACTAGATACAATTACCTACATTAATAATCAAATCATTTTTACTTCTTGAAAAGGTTAAGCAAGACAAATAAAGCACACACACACATCATTTAAAATCAATGCATTCATTGCTTAATTTAAAATCTAAAAAGAAATAATCAAATAATTGATACATATTATTATTACATACTTTTTACTACTAAATAATAAGCAATCACTTTAATACTTAATGATTTTTGATGTAAGACTTTCCAATGTGAGTCATGAGAACCTTTTTTTGATTCAACTATTAATTTAAATACAATGTTGATTTGTATTTTCACCACTAGATAGCATTAAGTATTTGTATTTTGTATTACGATTTTCTTTTTTTTTGCGGTTCACAATTATTATTATTACAATAATTATTATCATTATTATTATATTATAGTGTAAGGGAATGACCCAAAATCTCACGATTGAAAATTAATGACTAATGTTATATCTATTCAAATTTATTGCATGGAGTTTAATATTATTGATTATTGAATAATAAAAAAAGAAAAAGAAATAAATTGTAATTGATATTGGTTTTAAAATATTATTACTTTTATTTTTCTCTTTCTCACACGGAGTTTTTAATAATAATGTATATTTTGCAAATTCCCGATACAATTTTTGTTTCAAATAAATATTGTTATAAAATATAATATAGATTTCAAATTATGATGAAATTATTTTTTATGTACCTAATAATAATATTATTATTATTATTAAATATTAAGTAAACATTTTAGTATTATAATTTATTATTTAATACTAATAAAGGTAAGTATGACACGTTTTTAACTTCTAATACTTTTTTATGTACTATTTTGCTAAGAAAATTATATTTATTATTTAGGTAACCATTTAAATAAAAAGTTAATACACAAGTTAATTTATAATAAGTAAGTACTATAATAAATAGTAAATCATTTAGAAAGTCATAAAGTTTTTAATTACCATAATTAATATTGTTATTTTATTTAACTAAAATTTATTTTTATTTTTTTTTAAATATGAACTAAATCTGAATTCAGATTTAGAATTTAGTTTAAATGAATTCTTATTTTATAATTCGAAAAAATAGATTTTAATTATTTTAAATGACGTATTGTTATTAGTTTATTACTATAAATGAAAATAAAACTACTTACAACAATACTACAATAACTACAATAAAACTAATTAAAAAAATTGCCATCCAAACATAAATTAAAATAAATATTATAATTATGTAGAATTATGTATTGCTTTACTTCTGCTCAGTGCTCACATTAATGTTTTCTAATTTTTATTTTGCAATCATATATTCGCATTATCCGAAATCCAATACATTATATAGATATATTATAGATTGTTTTTTAACTATCTCCCTTAGATACTTCAAATTATAAAAATTAAGTTACTACTATATTTTGTATTCATATACATATATATATAATTTGCAGTTTTCATCATAATCCAGGCAACAATATCTCGGGAAATAAGTAAGTACGTGGAATTATCTTATCATTTATATATTTATTTTTTAAAAGTCGTAGTAAGTATTATTTTATATTAGTGTAATACTCAGTATTTATTATATCTATTATAAAGTATAAAATATCCTGAAATTCAATTACCTATGTTACGCTGCAGTAAAATAGGAAAAAGTCAATCGAATAAGAAAAGATTCTTTGATGACTGGAGAGTGCAGATGGTCTCTACCGATACTTTATTGAAGAGCATGAACGTTTAAAATTGAAACCAACGAGGCAACGACGTATAATAGATACCTATTGGCTATTTACCGTTTAGAATTACTGCTGTAGGGAAAAAAATAAATTAAAGGTTATAAATTCGATTTTGATTTTTTTTTTATATTGATTACAAAATACAAGATGATTGCGCGTCTGTGCACTACAATAATGGCTATCAACACAAGACACATTTAATTGATGAGAGAAAAAAATAACTACCTATATAATTTAATCAGGTATTACAGTATAAATGTAGAAACATAGACGAATTCCTCAAAATGTTCATGCCTGTCGCTAGATTTTTACATTCACCCCTTTTACCCATATAAAGTTATTACTTATTTACATAAATAGCTTGTAGACAGTAAATATTAATTTAATATACATTACAGGGGTATTTATAGGCCTCTAGGGCTCTAGGGTTCGAATATAACTAATATAAGTTATAACTATATTATATAGTATGTAAATTAATTGGAATGTCAATAGCTGCGATTCGAAAAATAATACAGATATTGTAATGTAGTCTGTAGTTTTTTTCAATGTAATATATGACTAATAGCCTACATTTTACAATGGCCCAAAAAAAAGTCAACTTAATTTTTTTTTTGAAAATTCGAAAAAGCCATTTTATACAGTTATTTATTTGTAATATGGAGAGAAAACAATTTTGAATGAACGAAAGAAACTTCTATTTAAAAAAATACATTATTAAATAATTAAGTACAAAACACATTGATACTAAAAAAATATACAAATACATTTTATTTATTCTTTAAGCATTTTATTTACATTGTATATATAATTTAACAATAATTTACTAACCATATATCTACTTGTAAAATAACTTTAAATATTACAAAAAAAAAAAGTCAGTGTGATAACTGCTTAGTAGAAAACAAAATTATTTTAACAAAGTATAAAATAAATGATAAAAAAAAACTAATGAAATACTTTCATTCGTTTAACTAATAATTCTATATTTCACTTATTAAAACGACACGACAATGCATGTTAACAGGTGAACACCAAACAATTTGGTACAGCAGCTGCCCATCTTGTTTGTACACATCAGAACTAACACGTTGTATAATTAAAAAGAAAAAAAAAATACGAATTCATTTTATACAAAGAAATACGATTGTCGATTATAGCCTTAAAAATCCAGTATTTCTTTTAGTTCGTCGTTACACAGTCGGTAGGTATATGATGTAATGAGATTGAAAATACAGTTTTCTAATATATTTCAACAATATCTGAAATCTGTTACGAAGTACCTATAGGTAAATATATTATGTATACAAATATAAATTTAAAACATTTCCCCTCTGATCGTTCATCCATTAACAGTCAGATCTTGATCTCCGTCCATAATTTATAGTTATTGAATATAATAACACTTATATCACTTATCATTTAACCATACAGTTATATTATACGTGATGATTTTTAAGCACGATTAACCCATTTCCAAGCTTAAAGTATACACATTAGTTCAAATTAAGTTTTTTGGAATCTTTAATTATTGTCAACTTAAGCACGATTCATTAATGGCCCGTGATTGGTCATTGATTACACTTCAGTGAATTGTTCGAATCAATCAATTTTTTACACGACCTGCGGGATAAGAATAGTTGCAATAATGTATGTACGTACGTAGACGGTACACGCCTAATCGTTTTCAGCGGACAGCACTGCGTTGAAACACTTAATGAGCACGCCAAATCGCTCAAAAACGGAAACGAGTAAACGTGAACTATAATATAATAACGTATTAACGTGACACGGACGGCGACGGCGCGGGGAAGATAGTTGCCGCGTTCGCGTTCAACCCGACTCCCACGTCAGAGTATAGTTACGATGGATTACCAGTGAAAATTTGATGTCTGATGGTGATGAATTTGACAATACGTTGAATCTAATACGTTGTGACGTTTATAATAGATATATTAATGTATATGTTAGTATTATAGCGTGTATCGACCCGTCCGGTCCCACCCGTTCGGAATTGAAAATTTTAAAAATGCCGTCACGCCAACCCCGCCCTTAAGCAAAATTGTTTTTTTTTTCATTTTTAATTCTATACCATGTATATTTCAGTAGGTATACGCAATTTGAATGAATATTTTGGTTACGACCATTTTAAATACGCGTATGATCATCACTCGGAGTGGCAATTATACGTTTACTTAAAAAAACGCCGCACTCCAGCTCGAACTCTAAGTGATATTTGAGTGTATTCATTTTTTCCTATGCCATATATTTTTAAGTATGCGAGTTGTTTGAGTTTATTCGAATATTTAAACAATTTTTACAACCTTGGTTTTCTCGTTATTACAGAACAAATGTGTGTGAAGCTACAAACGAATAACGATACTACGAATACCAGCTAGTCATCTTCGAATGCACGTTTCGTCAGCTTTTCAAAATCACAATTTTATCAAACATTTTTCCGCAAATATTTAGTATAACTGTATAAGGTACATAATTATTAGTTTGAATTTTTTAACTCTACTCAAATTGTTGTTTTGATATCAATATATTCGGTTTTCCCTGAAAATCGATTTTCAAGGAAAACAATAATTGTTTATATTTTGTGATAAGTCAATGGAACATTTACGTCTAAATTCATTAACATGTCTAATATTATTATTATTATAATAATATTATTTGCGAAAACGAAAATGACATTATAACCGTAACGCCGTGTAACCACCAACTTTTAATTTAATTGTTTAATCGTTTCGCTCGTTGAGGTACATACAATATTATAATTATTATATACGTATATTTTACAAAATATATTATATACTAATTGTGATTAAATTACCTGTCATTTGGATTTAATTAAAAACGAAAAGGATGACCAGACTATTGTTGTAGTTCAAACAAAAGCGGCGGTAGAAATCGTTTCGACGTAATGTTTTTCGTAGAATTATGCTATTATTTTT
Organism: Rhopalosiphum padi; assembly: GCF_020882245.1. Lineage (NCBI taxonomy): Eukaryota > Metazoa > Arthropoda > Insecta > Hemiptera > Aphididae > Rhopalosiphum > Rhopalosiphum padi. Next base: position 13,450,877 of record NC_083598.1, on the reverse strand, counting down.
AATGCATTGTCAGCAGGAAAAATATTTGGTGAGTATTGTGGTTAGGAATCGATCGAAGACCTGTATCTGCTGTATCAGTCTCGAAACATCACGATGATGTTGTACGTATATACTATACACTCAGCAACCCTCCACAAGACAGTAGAGTCAGTAGACAATATTTTGCGCATCACTCTAATTTTATGATATTACACAGAGTGATCAATTTAACAAAAGACACTTATTATTTCAAAAACTATTAATGTTTTTTTTTTTAAAAATCCAATTTAATAACTTCGAGTTTTTCGAAAAACAAAATTATTCTAAAATAATATTTTTTTTTTTATTAATATCGGTTTTTACTTTTTATTAGGTTCTGAGCGGAGTGACGAATGTATTGATTTTACAGTGATACGCTTTATTCCAGTTTATTATCATTTTCCGGGTCAGTAAAACCATTGATTATATAATTATATAATATACTATTTTTCATTAATATTAAATGTTTAAAATTTACTTAGCTTTGAAATCTACCATGATTTTATTTTATGACATTATTCTTTCCTTTGCCAAACACCCACATATTATTATTTATTTTTAAAAGTACATATTATATTATACCTGATCTGTACATAATATGTTACATTAGATATCTATTCGACATTACAATAATATTATAGATAGGCACACGTGCATTTGGATGTAAGCTTGAGGAGAGGATAACTGCTTCCTTAAATATTTAAATAGGGCAATGTATTTTTTAAATTAAATAGAAAAATATTATTATAAAGGCATTTTTAATTCGTAGGAGTTGTTAATTTTATTCAGTATAATATATCACAATTTAAACAATATAATGAAACTGGGTAAATATAAAAAAAAAACAAACTATATGGTTTAATTATGCTGTTAGTTGCGTGAATGAAATTGAAAAAGTAATTATCTGATTTAAAATTCGGTGATAACAGTGAAATAAAATAAAATATTATTAAAACCTCAGTGGATAACAATAATTACCTTAAAAAGGTCAAAACATTTACAAAAAAACACCATTGACAAGACTTCATAATAGGTTATTTTATGCATTTCAGAATATTATATTTTTTAAATTATTGACCGATTGTATTACTCGATATAAAAATGAAGAAGACTCTAATAATCTTAAATGTTTAATCTTTATTTTAATAATTGCAAGTTATAGATATTTATTGTTTAATTCAAACGAATAACTGTTATCAATAATTTAATCATTTTAATTATTTATTGATTTATTTAGCATGTTATGAACTTAGTAAAATATAAATTCTATACACTGTAACTTTATATAAATATTTTTTATATTATATACTATATATAGGTATAAAGTAGTGAGTGTAGTGTTTTTACAAGACATACCTATAAACCCACCCCATTAGGTTACGTTATAGATATTATAAACATTGGGCTAATGTAAGGTTTCACATGAAACATAACAGGTAAAAATAACCCTGCATACGTAATTTTCTAAACGAAAAAAATACACCCGTTCAAAATAAGAACTATAACAAGTACCAATTCCCTACCCGCTTTATTCAGACTTATAGAACTGATAACTTAAATGTAGTTGGTGTGGTTTAAATTGGTTTGTTTTTATGTTGCGTAAATAAGTCTTTAATCCGATTTTTAATTGAATTTAGTCTACTGAAAAATGAGAGAAAAATACACAGATTACTTACATGCATTTATGTAACATAATAAAACAAGTCTAGATAGTTGAGATTATTTTACAATGTTACATTTTACTGTAGGCATGTACATTGTACAGTATAAAAAAATACTACGATATTTAATTTTAGATTTTTGTATGAACTTTAATGCGTATTTGTTCGTATAGAAACTTACGTAGGAATACGGGTATCTTTATTTTCGTGTAGGTATTTACATTATAACAATATGTAAACGTTTACCTACTACGTTTTGTGTAACCCTATTTAGCTCAAGTATTATATGTTACACCATAGATTAAGCACATCTAATCTACGGTTAAACCTATATAAAATAAAGACACCCTCTCATAAAATTGCACGAGTTATACTATTGTGGCACGTTTTATGCAGTCTTATGTTGTATAATACACAATATAGACTAATTTTTAGACTTATTGTGTATTATAATAAAATCCAACAAGTAATAGTATAGGCATTGGGGACTTTTAGAAATATTCAAATAGTGAGGGCTCAGGGATTATATTTATTTATTTTCAACAGACAACAAAGAAGTTACAGTTATTCTTATGTTAACTCGTTGGTCAGGTTAGGTTCTTATCTCATACACAGAAATAGATACTAATAGAATTTAAAAGAGACAAAAAAAAAATATTAAAATTATATAAGTGTAAAAATACCATTATAATTTCAAAATTTCTGGTTTAGAAAGGGGCACTAATAATAAACCTATAACCTATATATTATGATATTTTTTTTTACTAAATTTCTGTGTAATAGTATTATAACAATCTGACTTAAATACATAATATGATAATCAGGCTTACAGAACACAAGACTCACCAGAGGAGTATTTCTACTAAATTGGCCTATCGCTATTCTTTAAATCGATTTGCCGAAACGTTTTCGGATGTATCAAATATATATTATAATATACCGAAATCGAACACAATAATATTATATAAATTGTCGCAGGCGTCTAATTGAACTGTGAAATATTATTGTATATCATCTCATCATCATTCATTGCAGGTATGGGTAACCTATTTACTTCTCGTATTAACCGAATTGTATGCGCATATAATATTATATTATAATAAGATGTAATATTTTATCAGAAAATTTTTTAAAATTTATTATACATACAACTTTTAGCCATCGTTTAATAATGTAATCAATTTATTATTATTCAATAATTTATCACCATGAAATACGAATATTTATTGTTACGTACCATTGATATCGAGTACAATAATATTCGTTTTCTCTGTTTTAACTCAATTAATGGCGGAAAGAAAAAAATAAATTTATCTCATTTCTGGTTTTATATGTAAACCGTATAGGGGCGTGCCGAAATGTTATTTTAAGAGGATTGGAAGCGGTGATTTATTAAGGGGTTTTGTATAGGCAATACGGTGCTCATTCATTCTGCAGTGCGTTTGTGTGAGAAGTACCTAAAATTATTATCATTAGTATGTGCACATGTTTACAGAGACTTGGCAATGTCCGAATTGGGATCGTTGTGGTTTTAAACTTGAACACCTATCCACTATATATGCAATAACATATAAATCATTAAAAAAAAATGAATTAATTAATTAATACGTAATAGTAATAAAAGTAAAAGTAATAAACTAATAACGAATGGAAAAAACTAAAATGGTTTTTATTTTATCTAAAAACACTATCATAATATTCATAATACATTAATACATAGATACATAATAAAACAAATATTTTTTATACGTTTCACCATCCACCAAAAAAACGTCACTGTATAACATTCGTCACGGCCGTATGACCTGATGTCGCGTCATAAACAAATGGTGAGTAAACAGTCGAGTGATAAGTCTATAAACGTGTATTCTTGTTCAGCCATGACAAATAGACAGCGTCTTGCCATAATTGTGTCTTATCGTTAAGCGTCGACACAATGACCGCGACGACGACGATGACAACGATATAAATAATCGCGTATGACTTATTATTATCACGTACAAGTTTGAGTGCGCCGGTTGTTTGACGTTTCGAGTGCGATTGGCTAGCGAAACGCGAATGTACCTACACAGGATGAAAGCGTTTTCCCATTTCCCGACGTTGGCTAATTCTGTTTAACAGCCCTCGGCATGGCCAGTGTTTAAGATACGTATCTTAGATACATTCATTGTTATTTGTATCTAGATAATTTTTTCATTGGCGTTCTCGTGTTTTTTTTTCATTTTTATTTTTAGATTTTGGGCGGAGCGATGAATGTATTGATTTTTTACAATGGTATGTGTGTGTTTTTTGTGTTTGTGTACTCGATAATAGTAAAGTCGATAAAATGTTTTGATTTTGATTTTGGCGGTGGTTTTGGATAGAAAATAGAATTTAGATTCTAATTAATTGTACTCAAGAGAAGTAAAAATTGAAAATGTCTATTACTTTTCTTATAATCCAGAAAAACAAACATTGACTTGGAAAACAGGAATTTCACGAAAATTCAATATTATCATTAAAATAATTGTTTTGTAACCACATGATTGCAAAAATGTATATAGTCTTCGCTCAAAATCTATTATAGTAATTTACTCAATAACGATTTCCACCTAACTAATAACAAATATAAGTGGTACTTACTTGTCTACGTGTTTATTTTATTCCAGTGAGTTTTTAAATTTTCCTCGTGTTATTTGTAATTTTTTTTGAATATTTTAATGTTCAATAATATTGATGTAATATGTTCAGAAATATTTTATGGTGTTGTTGTTTTAAATTTGAATTGCATTAAAAATAAATTGTATATTATATACCTTATGTTAGTCATACTGTATCGGTTGTAAATGTTCAACTATATTGTTATATTATTGATTGTTGGTAAATTTAAAATATGTAAAACCAATAACTACTAAATGCGGTTAAATAAATAATATTGAAGTATTTTACATTTTAGCAATTTTCTGTATACAACCTTTGGTAATATTATTTAAAAAAATACAATTTGTATACAGTAGATATTTAGTATGTATATACAGTGCCTTGTACCTTGAGGTTAAACAAAAAGAAAGCATAGTACAATATGCATTATTTTATTATTTGAAACGTTATAATATGTAATTTTTATCTTGGATCTATGGGTAAAGAAAAATGAACCATCAATTTTAATACTTTTTTTTTTAAGTATTTTGCCCATTTCTAATAACATGTTCGTAATATTTCTACAATAATTCCGTGTTAATCACAATGATTTTGTGCTTTCGGCGTTGTTATCATTGTTGTGACCTTTTGAAGAACCCTTCGTTTCACTCCAGTAGAGACATTTGTATTTTGTACCTATATTAAAGTGTGTAAAGATTTATAGATTACTCAGATTACTGATTCACCATTTATGTTGTATTTAGTGAACTTGCTTAGGTAAACAGAATATGTAGTAACGGTAAGTACAAGTATGTACACTATTTGTATAGCTTGCAGTATTCGAGTTTCAAATGGTGGCGAGAAGATTAGAAGTCATCTCTACATTTTTTTTAACATAATATTTTAATTTGTGTTACTAAAAGTATAATAACCCGTCTTATAGATAAATCATAATGACCAAGTTGTTCAGCCATTACTCTGCTACTTCTGCAATCTTTAATATTATATTATTCGCAACTATAGGGTTAGTCAAGTGATAGTCTACACTCTGCTGTATAATATTATTGCTAATTCAAACATCAAAATAGATAAACCTTCGTGTGTGTTGCTATATAGTGTATTTGATTGTGTTAGTTAATAAACGGATGCAATAATTGTTATGACCTGTAAGATACAACTTTGAAAAATGTATTTATATTGGTCCAACACGTTCAAAAACCGGTGCGTATAGTTGGAATGGATAACCAAATACTTCTTAACTGAATAAGATAGGAATAGGTATAAAGCTACTTGGTTAATACATTTTAAACAATAAAGGAGGTGTCTTGAAAGTTATTAAAACGATAGAAATGTAAAGCACGCAATTTTTATTGCTATTAAAGTCTTAACGCTGTTTTGTAGCAATTACCTACGAATTAGTGGCTAAATCGATTTTCTATGCCAATTAGTTTAACAGCTGTACGCTGTTGTAGTAATTTCGTCCAAAACAACTTTATATTGTCAGAAACTGGAGTAAACAAAAATAGCCGCTGTGCGTATTTATGCCGAGAATTGTTGATGGTTTTACTAAAAGGAATAGAACGAACAGGCATTGAACGCTTGCAACCGCGGAGACCAAACTCAAGATTCCGATAAAAACCACTTGAGCATAGAGAAATTATAGCTGGTGTATTCAAGATTCTTTGGTGTTCACCTTGTGTTGTAGACTCGAGAGTAGTTTTTTTGTTTGATAAAAACTAATATCGATCTTTGCAAGTGAAGTTGAACGCACAGAAAGGCCCACATTTGTACACTAACGTATAACTGTGTGTTAAATCATGGCGAAGGCACCGTAGCGGAACGAGAAAATTTTATTAATTCAAAAGTTGTGTTGCTCATATTATGAAAAACCATTGAATGTCTTTAGCCTTTGTGAAAATCGAAAATGGAGTTACTACGTTTATTGTTAGTATACAAATGGTATATATCTTATCACGATAAATTTTAGACTTTTTGATGACGATTTTCTTCGCGGTACTTACAAAAGACAGAATACAATGATTTAAAGGTTCTATTTGATTGTTTTTCTCAACTTTAATAGATCTTACATTAAGTAAAACGGTACCACGGTTTGTTATGGGTAAACTATGGTAATGCCGAGGACCTAACGCGAGAGTGTTTAAGACGTTTGTATATTATTATGAATAGACCTTAATATTTTTTCACATACACAATATTAAATGTTATGGACGCAGACAACTTTAGCTAACCTCGAGTACAATAGGTGATGTTGATAATTATTTTCAGTCAAACGCATATGTATGTATTGTATATTATTATAGGTATCTAATCGTTTATTCAGACATAAATGTTTTCGGAAGAATCGTATCTAAAAGCAATTTATTATAAATGAATAACAATTTTGATAGTTATAATATTAATTAAATGGTAATATTATTACATATATTAATATAATAATCGTACATGTACATGACATTTTGTAGTAAAATGCTTTCGTTACATTTTTATATATTATTATTATTATTCACGTGCGATTCACGTGTACTCGAGATATTATTATATAAATAAAATGAGTCCGACAAAAAAAAAAATAATAATAATAATAATATTAATACAATAGGTAGGTGATTGTAAAATAACTGATTAATATAATATTAAAATAACGTAGACATGTGTTGTGTTTCTGTGTGCGTGCGTAGCGGACCTAATACCCATTTGTGGTGTACGTGTGTGGGCGGTGGTTGTGAAAAAGATAAAAAAAATATATTGCGAATTCTCTTTTGATCGGTATATTATTCTCGCCGATGTTTTCTCGTGCTGTTTTCCGATAAATATATAAACATTTTTTTATATATTTTATAGTGCTGTTGATTAGGACGTGTGTTCATTTAAGCAAGACGGATGCCTTTGCTGTTTGGGCATTCGGACTCCGATTTCACAGTTAGTTCTGCAACAAAAATATTAATATTTCAGCGCACAAATATGCAATCCACAGCTTTACGAATTTGTATTTAATACATATTATATTGTAATAAGTGAGTTCTGGTTAAATTGTATATATATTATACATTATATTTAGGGCATTTTATTATTGTCTATCGATCGTTGCGGTTACAGTAGATTTATTGGTGGCCAATATGTACCTAATATCTATATTGCACGTATACTACGTATGGTATATATTGTAGGCTATAGGTACTGCAGTTTATAAACATTTGTACTGAAGTCCTGAAATTTATTTAAATACCACGCGTATTTCAAAATTGAGCGATGGAAACCAAAACGTACTATTACAAAAATACTGATTCTTTAGATAAGCAACTCTCTACATTTCTTGTAAAACCAATTTAAATTGACTGAAGCCCAATAAATGTAATGAATAATGAGTTATGGTAATTAAAAAAAAAAAATTCTTCATTATATTGATATTTTAAGGTTTACTATAATTTAGATTATTCTGTTTCCAGCATTGTTGGATATTTCCTTTATATTCATATTTTATTGAAAATGATCAACATTGAGAAATATAAAAACTTTTAGACTATAATATATTCAAAAGAAATAAAAAAAAAATCAAACTTTACATTATAAAAGAAATAACCATTTTTTTAAAAAAAGATAAAAATGAGGTAGGCGTTGCAATGAAAAAAAACATTTGCGGAAACTACATCGTCAATAAAAGCAAACCGCTCTTGAAATAGATAAGTAATTTTGAAGTTGATTTTTTAAAATTAGGTATTTAGTAACAATAAATCATTTTCATTAAAAAAAATTCAAACTTATTCAAAAAACTTGAATTATATTTTTAATATAATTTAATTTAAAACTTCATAGTTGTAATTATAACTTAATTAAAATTTTAGCTCCTTTTAGATTAACTATTTTATTTTTTCTATGCCTATCTAAAACAGGCAATAGTACGTTATGATTTATCATTATGACGTATGATTATAAATAATTTATGGAAATAATTCGATATGATAATGTTGATGATTGATGTTTGTTCATTTAACATGGGCAATAGTATGTTTTGGCCTATAACTGGAATAATAACCTTTTGATTACTTAAATATCATTTTTATATGTATAGATGATTCTTTTCGGATTATCCAGTTATATTTAAATGCTAATTTGACTAGGAAATAGTACGCTTTGACCTATTTTGAGGTTAATTTCTCAACAATTTTTCTTTTAAGAATTGTTTAACTCGATTTTAAAAATTTTGGTTTTCCACCTCTCAATTTGTGGTTATATATCGACTAGATATATAGTTAAACTATTATTCTAAACATTTTACTTTAAAATATTGTGTGCTTTAAATTTAATTATTTATTTTTTTTATTTATTTTTTTGGATTGTATAGTCCATTAATAAATTAATGATTAATTTTAACGGATTTTCAATTACATAATTACATACACACACACATCCAAATTGATGAAGGTTTATTTTTATGATTCTATGGGAAACCCCAGGTTAGGTCATTCAGTAAATGTCGTAAACAATTATAAGATTTTTATATTTTTATTTTTCATTAAAAGCTGTAGTTGATAATGATCGGTTGATCTGAATAGAATCATTTCATACCATTTAAATTTTAATATGCATTATGCCGTATTGCCTTATGCTTTCATAAGTCGTGCTTGAACCACATTTTGCGGTTAAGTAATTAATATATTTTACTAAGTTTTTGTCGTTGTTAAATAAGTCCAATACAAATTGTGTTATCGATGTTGAACAACCAGGATACGTGACAATTGAAGTTAAAATGATAAATGTTAATAAAAAAAAAGGTAATTTTGTTTTTAATTTAAAATTAAAATATAATATAATGTATATTAAGTATGGCTATATTGGTCTTATGAAGCTATTGTAGGTTATATACTGTAGCGATATGAATTTTGTTTGTTTCGTTTGTGAACTCATTTTTGAATAGCAGCAGCGATTCAAAAGTTTCACATAACCACTCTATTAGAAATTTGACACATGTGCTACATTTAAGTCATTTGTGAAATTTCTCAGTGTAGTTTTCTAGGAACTTGAAACAGAACCATTAAAATTTCCAACAAAATCATGCTCTGTAGAACAAAATAGATTTTAGTTGATCTGTCGTGTCCTGATATTGAAACAAATGTACACCAAACTGCTTCTGCAGTTTCTACATTATAAATTAATAATTATAATATTCGTTCTGATTTTTAAATAGATCGAAATTATTAATTTATTGTATATTAATCAAGGGTAAATGCCCAGTGCTCAAATTCGATAATTTTTATACTTAAATGATGTGATTTTTATTTAGGTAGGTACACAAAATATATTCTAAATATCCTATTTAATACCTATTGCTTTTTCAACATTTATTAATTTCGATTTTTATAAAATAGATTAAAAAAAAAAAAATACGTACTTCATGTACAATTAATAATCATTTAGTGGTGCCCTATCATATTATTCATATTACTATTTAATTTTTGTATTTGAGAATATAATATCAACATTATTTTCCAGTGTTATAAAACAATGAATACTCCTCTCATCTATATTGGTATTATTCAAAAATCGATCTATACAGAATTTATTCATTCAGTTTACATAAATAGTATTGAAATATTTGTTTGCATTTCCTGTAGTTTTATTTTTTTAAATTCTCAGAATACTACGTGAAGTGAAAAAGTAATTGGTTTAGAATGATGTGTGAATATTTGGAAAAAAACATTTTAGACTAGGTATACTCTTGTTTTTCAATTTCATTTTGTAGAACATATATAATAATCATAATAATAATAACAGAAAATAAAGTGAACAGCGTAAAAAACATATTTTTACGATCGAGTACTTAGTATTTTTAAAGAAAAAAATTGAATTTTTATGAATAAAACGAAATATATTTTCTTTTTTAAGTAACTAAAAAGCTGTTTGAAAAATGTTGTGTTCATTTTGTTATGATTTATCTCAATGTTAATAACTACAACTGATGTTATTTTCATCAATATGTTGAAAACATTTTTTTTACACAATTCAAAATGACAAAATATTGCTGATAACAAGTCATAATTTTTGAACTAGCAGAAAATATTTATTTTTTTTTTATGTTATAAATTTATTACGATCACTGTTTTATATATATTTGTGTTTCCCGGGCTTAATAATTTTGAATACATCCGAAAAGCATTTTTAATTATCAGTTAAATCATAATTTATAAGTACCTGCTACTTTCTTCAATTGTTTATAATCAGCTGAAATCCATTAGCTATGGTTTGTGTTATCTTCTGATTATCAGAAAATATTTTACTTATATTATACGGTTTATAGAATACCTACATGACTACATAATATTTTACCTAAAAAACTCTAATAAAATACTGTTACATTTTTTAGTATGTTTTTAAAAAGTCTTAGCCTAATCTTCTACGCTACAACCGAATATGGTCTTGAGTGCGAACGCGTATGAAATAAAACAAAATATAATACATTAGGCGTGAAAATGTATGAGGTAAGATTTAATTTTAAATCTGTGTATTTGCAATAATTGCAATATGTTTTTTAAAATAACGTTGTTGGTGGCATATCAATTAAGATTTCGCAGTAAAAATTATCGTCATTTAAGCATTATTATTTTCTATTATCGTAGAATAAGATAACTGTTATTTTTCTATTGTCTAGCGTTATAATATATCAATTATACCTATGCAATTATGTATGTCATATAAAATATAATTGGTTCATATAAAACACCTTGACTGCTTTCGAAACAATAATTTTTTTTTTACACAGGCTATTTCGAATAAAAACACATCGATTTGTAATAAATATAACTTATCAAAAGTTCTGATGAACCGAGAAGTTTAATCATAAAAGTTATAAGAAAATACTAAATATAGCGTATCCTGTCACTAGTTTTAGATCCCCCGTTTAATATGGGCTCAAACTTTTAAAAACTTGTTCGTTTTGTATATTTTTGACCGAGTTACAAAAGAAATTGAACAGGGCATTATTGAAGCGTTTTCACTAATTATAATATAGTTTTTTTCTCAGCCAATTAATTATACGAACGTTACCTACTCAAAATGGTTTTCAGTTTTCTTTATTTGTAAATTCAATTTTGCATAGTAATAATATAGGTACCACGTTTTATTGATAAATAAAAATAATTTATATTATATTTAATTTTTATTTGAACACATTGGCTGTTGACATTGTATATTTGATATGGAAATATCTATCTGCTCATATACTTAGTAAAGTTTACACATTCCACATGGAATGTGCCTACAATATTCGCAAAACATCACATTTGATCAAATACCATAAGGCACAAATTATACATTATAAAACAGGGGTCACCAATTTATATTTTTAAGGGCCACATTTTAAATTTGAAAATTTTTCGCGGGCCATCAAAATTCTTAGTACATATAATATAATAATAAATAAATGTTGTCGTAGTATAATATGTTACCTATTTATTATTTGTCTGCGGGCCGCGGCCGCCATTTGGTGATCCCTGTTATAAAAACACCATTACTTAAGCTTAGGGACTTCTAGAATTTGTACGTGTTATTAGACAGTCGAATAAAAATCATTATTTAAATATATATTGAATTTAAATCAAAAATTAGAATTAGCATGATGTTGCATATTTTTAGATTTTTACTTACTAGCACAAATTTATACATTATTTAGTATTTTAGGATTTTTTTGGTAACATTTCTGCAATGAAAAAAAAAAATTGTATGATTGTAATTTAACAATTAAAATACTTATTTTATACGTAATTATATCATATACATTTACTATTTATTGGTAAAAAAAAATTTATTTATTGGTTAAAAAAATATGTAAAGAATTAATCAAATTTCGGCTGATATATTATTACAATCATGTCACATAATTAAATTGTTTTAAGAACTTAATTATTAAAACATAGTGTGTTTATTAAATAATTATTTATAATATTATGTATTCCATTTGAGAATTAAGTGATAATAATTTGCCTTATAAAGTCATAACTCAAAAGTCTTTACTAAGTTGAAAACATATTTGATTTTATCCTTGGTAAAGATGAGATATGTGTTAAACATAAATTATTGCGGTTCAGTGACTCGTGGACTCGTGGTCTAGTGATATGTAAATTTAAACGTATAAATAAAGTAGTGGAAAAAAGGAAAGGTTTGTCAAACTAAATAGTAGAAAATCAAATAAAAGTATATACTATTTCAACATTGATATTATTATTTTATTACTGTTGTTACGAAACGATTTTTATGAAACAGAAAGAAGTATAATATTATATTTCTTAGCTATGTATTCGTATTAACAATGGTTGATGAACTGAAAATAATTTTCTAACGAAAATCATTACCTAGTTACCTACTATATATTCATATTATACGCTATCCATACTATATCGAGTTACATTTTTTTGTTTAAAACTATTGGAGATCATGCAGGATTTGCACTAAAATTAAACAAAATCCTTCTAAGAAGACTCAACTATTCCAAAAAATCTCCAGTCAATCTACCTCGGTAAACAGCCGAAACATTGTCCGTGTAAAAACTAAATAAATTATCAGTTGACGCTGCACACCATTGATTAATGTTTTTGGAGCTGTCAATTTTATACGAAAAAATGTATGTATATTTGTATACCTACTTAGTTGTTTATAAATACAAATTTAATATTTTGGAAATAATAAATGGTAATTAGTAACAATTTATGAATGTTAAACTGTGTATTACAGTAGTTTAAAGGTAAATATGTAAGTAAATGTACAGAGGAACTTTAAGAGCTCATGCAATTAACAAAAGTGCACCTAACTACTCAATTTTTATTTTGTAAAAAAAATTCTTGTTATGCACTAAAATAATTATCCTTACAAAAAATACATTTTAAATTTAGTATTAAATATTTCAGGGTACCTTAGTGTCTTACACAGACCTTATACTAAGTATAGTCTTATATAGTATTTATAAAAAATATTAAAACAGTACATTTTTATCAGTATATATTTTTAGTAAATTTCTATAGTTTAAATAAATGAATTATTATAGTTTATATATAAAGTAAAATACCGTTACAACGAACTCCAGGGGACCGATTTTTTTTCGTTATAACAAAAATTCGAATAAGCTCTTTATAAAATATAAGCCCTGCTTTTCGGCAGGGGACTTCTATGACTTTCGTTATAACGGGATTTTTCGTTGTATTCGTTGTAACGGGAATTAACTGTTTATATATATATATACATACTACCCCGTGAACTTTCTTATTTTAACTTATTCAAGACGAAATTGGTCTTTTGCAAGGAAAGGACACAATTACAGAATATTATTCAAGTAGAGGTTTAATGTACATAGTTGAATTCAGGTTTCATATAAATAAATGCTACGTTACCTTCAAGAAATACGTCTATGACACTCTTTAAAAGTATCCAACCGACTATTAACAAACCCACCTGCAGGTTGATGATGATATACCTGTACTCTAATATAATGTATTTAACTGTTTACTGTACGGTTATCAACTACTGCAAAGATCACAATCTCACTCTTAAACTAAAACGCAGTCTAAATGTTTATAAGGGATGCGTTTCGATAAGTTAGATGCAAACAAATCAAGTGTCCGGGGTAAAATGGATGTGATATATGACCCAGTAGGCGTATAAAGTTTAAGTGCGCGACTAAAACGAATGCGTGTCTACAACCCTACAGGGACTACTGAACATTTTAACCAGGTAGGTATATTATTATATATTATGATGACACCCTTGAGTATCCTTGTTTATTCTTATAATATCTGTGCGCGTACGTACCGTTTTTATGATCACATGCGATTCATATCGGATAAAGATGAAAACGATAACGATAACGGAGTCAAAAAAGGGAACGCGTGTACCGGCAGCGTGTAGAATTTTTTTCCCGCGATTATCAGCGTATATTATAGTAGGTACATAATTATATTATAATATTAGGCCGCAAGTACAAAAGTTACTTAAATTATACTGTGGTAACGGTAAGTATAGTATACACGATAACGTATAATAATATCACATCGACGCGTCTTATTTTTCATATGTGTTTGAGAACATATATACCATCTTCGCCGGAATGGTTCATCGAGGTGGATTAACCAAGACAATTTGTCTTTGCATCACAGAAGTTCGTTTTAATTAGTTTCATTATATTGTTATATACATATATTAAACAAACGTAATACTTTAAATAATCGGTGCGATTACGATTCGTGCGCAGTTCCAGATTACGATTATTAATACAATATTTTCTCCGTCGAACAACTTACACACCGCGTTTTATATGATACAAGACGGTGTTATTAACCATATAGAATATTTTCGTGTTGCTATACAGCCGCTGTGTGGACAACAAACGGAAGCGGCTGCGGTTCGAATATTATGTAGTTTTAATGTGCCATGCAAGATTCGATAACATACCAGGTAATATACCTATAGGTACATATTTCTTATTAATACAATTTTTACTACTAAAGACTATATTTTTTTAATATATCTTTAAATATATATATAACTCAGCAGCGTGAACGTCAAGAAAATTCTTTATAGATAGGTAATAACGCCGTTCAAATCGAATCGAAAAATACAAAAATGAAACAACGAATAAAATTGAAAGTCATTCTAAAATATATTTGGTGTTCTAGGTTAATGTGGTAACCAAGCATTGCAATAGGTAGTATAAACAGCCCGTTTTTTTTTTTTTTGGTTTTAGAGTTTTATTCACAAGCCAATCGTAAAAATACTCGTATACATATATAATATTATAATACGTAATAATAAATGCAATAAATGGGTACGGGCAATTTATTCTCTCTTTCTACATCAAAACGCATGACGAATGTCGAGCACGCAATAATATAGTTTATTTTTCCCGGTTATAATAATATTATATTCACATGAGTGACATCTCATGCAATTAGTTTTGCCGTTTCACGTACCAATGTAAAATACGTTTGAAATTCGAGTGTTTTAGCTTTGCCGGCGCTAGGCGGTGGTTATCGTTGAAGAGTGCCGCGACGAATTGAAATCGATCGTTATACAATTGATATGACGAAAAGAGAAATAATAATAATAATAATAATAAAATGGTAATAAATAAATGATAGGTAACATATGTTTTTTTTTTAGTGTGAAATGACTGTTACAACGATTATAATAAGAGTCTAAAACCAAGTTTTTGTTCGCTGTCTGCATTAACGAGGTGTTTATAGAGTGTTAAGACCACACTACACAACAGTTTGCATGGTGTGTTTTTGCACTACGCGATTTCCGACCATTATACCTAAATGGGTCTGTTGTAGTACATAATATATATAGTCCATTAATACCGTCGACTGATTGTACTCTACTCACTCGCGTTGTGCTCGCAGTTGTATTTCTCCATGACGCACTTGTTGCCGAAGCTCAAGTTCACTTTGGCTCCGTCAGATCCGCAAATCGGGTTGTAATCGTTCGGGCACTCGGACTTGCATTTACGGGCCGGCGAAATCGTTGTCGTTGTGCTGGTGGTCTTCAGTTTGTGGCTGGTACCTATTTTCTTGTCGCCGGCCGGACTTCCATTTACTGACACCAACACGACGGTCAGACCTTTAAATTATTTATAATACAGATAAATATTATTATTTTTATATAAATATCATATTAATGTGTGTGTATGTTTATTTTAGTTCTACTAGGAGATGGAGTATGTTCAAATGTTCTTTGAGATTTTTAAAATTATAGTGTTAGTATAGCTATATTAGAAAACTAACTGTCAATATTGAAATTTGTGGCATAAATAATATATATATTATATGTATGATTACTGCACAGGGATTTTCAGGGTAGAATAGAAAACAAGATTTTGATGTTCATAGAAAAAAAACGAAAGTGGAAAATGTCTAAAATGTTATTGACTTTAAATTACTAGGTTTTCTTTACAATTTTGAAATCTCCTAAGATACGACGTGTAATACAGAGAAAAACATATTTTTACATGGACATTTTTGACTGCAAGGGAATTATGCATTTTATTGCCATACAAATTTTACGTATA
This sequence comes from Rhopalosiphum padi, assembly GCF_020882245.1. Lineage (NCBI taxonomy): Eukaryota > Metazoa > Arthropoda > Insecta > Hemiptera > Aphididae > Rhopalosiphum > Rhopalosiphum padi. Next base: position 13,434,509 of record NC_083598.1, on the reverse strand, counting down.
GCTTTCATAGAGTTGAAACCAATAAACAATTAATATTTATAGGTACAAGATAATCATAGTTATGATTCAGTTTAGAGAAAATCTGAAAAATGTTTTATAAAAATAAGGTAAATTATAATAGATGTTAAATTTAAAACCATGATTGGAAAAATGACATAATATTATTTTATTATCGATAGAAAGAGATTGTATTTAGAGTGAGATTAGTTAGAACTAATACTTTTATACCAAACCAATTAAAGTTTTTATTCAATTTATCTAAAACGAGATTTCAAAATCGAATTTACTATCTGGATATAAATATCGTTGTGAAAAGACATGATATAATTAAAGAAAAAAAATAATAAGGTAATATTATATTGCATTATTGCCATAAATACACAGAACTTTATATTAGATAAATAACAAAAAATACATATCATGGCATATCTGAGTTGAGTTTATTGAATTTGTTCGTTATCGACTCATATAGGTAGTCGTGTTATATTCTGTCTAGGACAAAGGTTAAAAGTAGTACTATATATGTCATGTACAATAATCTCGTCGCTAACGATTTTTATATTTTCATCATGATATCATTATTGCTTTACTTTCGAATACGATTTTAATATTATATACATATTGCAATATCTTCTGTGAAGAAGGTCGTTACTCAATTTTTGTCACTTTTAAGTTAATAGTTAATACCAAAATGTAACAGAATATAATACTGCCTATCTCTCACAAAGTAGTAAATTATTATAATTTCGAAAATTTGGCTCACGTGGAAAAAAGTGTTTTGTTTCATAATATTTTCTCATGAAACAAAATATAACCTTAAATTTATGTATTTTTTTTTTTTATCAAGCCAATGCTATCTAAGCATGTGAATATAAAACATCAATACGTGAAAGTGATGTGCCTACTGAACGATAATTATTGCTATTAATCAAAAATAAAAACCGATGTCAAATTCATTTTTGAACACGTCCGACAATAAATACTAAATTATAATGGGAAAAAAAAACTTTTTCATACAATAATGCCGATAGTTAATAATTCATTTTAATACTATAGGTACATGCAGTAAATAATAATAATAATATTGTATGGTAATATCAGAAAAAAGAGTTGTCACTGGGTCCCTAAATTATTTTAGTTTACACCTCCCTAAAAATAAAAAAATGTCTTTCATTTCAATTAACAAAATAAAATTAACTAAGCCAACAACTTTCTTTATTATTCAATTATTATTGTGATTTAATTATAGTTAAGATAATAATTAAAGATTAACGTTGAAACGAGACTGTACTCTGTAGTCGATCGCACATAAATGGTCTAAAAATAAGTGTAGGTACATAGACATAAAGATAATATATAAATGTGTATTATTAATTATTCCACGCCACTTCTATTAAACTTAAGTTACAACTTGTAACTAGGGCACGGATGTTGTAGTATTAAAAAAATAGTAAAATTGATTGCAGTATTGCACTAAAATATACCAAAAATTGCACTTAAAATATTAAAAATAATAACGTTTTGTTATAATTCATAAATTTAGGTTTATTTTTATTTATCATTAATTCATTAACTTGTTGTATATTTTATATATCACTGACTCATTAGTAAAAAAATTATAAAAAATATATATAATATAACTTAAAAAATATCGTTGCATTGAACCGTAAATTATTTTTGTGTTAAATGTATAATCTTATCTGTATACATTGCAAATTCGAAAATTGCAGTATAATGAAACCGATACGATTCTAAAATTAGTCAAACAATCGTTTCGACTATAAATACATAATATACAATATTATCAATAGACAATAAGTCATTTAATCTGTAATATACATCAATACATTATGTACTTCAGAATTAAAGCAATTTGACAATTTTATTTCATGAAATTTTTATAAAACCGTTTAAAAAGTATTAAAAAAGTGAAATTATGTAAAAAAAACTTTAAAAAATTATTACATTTTTTTTTTTTATAAATGAGGAAATTCTATAAAATTACATAAAAATCCAAAAATTCTAAAAATTGCAGACAATTGCACCTAAGATTTTTAGATTTTAGTTCGTAATTACACGACACACATTTTAAACTTACTTAGCAATTAATTGAAAAAAAGTTGCAAATGCAACAACATCCGTGCCCTACTTCTACGATTTATTACTATACGATATACATACAAAACTAATGGGTTATCTAAAGACTATCTTAGGTCACTTATTGAGTTAAAATTATAACTAAAAACAATTGAACATATAAATTTATATTATTTATTAATGAGTTATACCTAACAATTATTAATGTGTATTGATTAGTAAAAATACTATTTTAATATGATAAATAATGCTAAACATACTAATTTATTTTGGAAAATTAATTTTATTTGTTTTGTTTAATTATAAAATCGAATAATCTTCAACTGTTGAATACCATAATTATATATAATTCGGTAGTTCTTGGGTTTAAAACCAATCAGAAATTAAATTTGAAATTATTTGACGTAGGTAGGTAATTACGGTCATGATTCTAAGTACAGATATCTATTATTTAAAAAGAAAATATATATGTATTAATTATGACTGACATTTATAATTTACCTACCTACCTATATAAAATATGGTTCAAAGTTAAAACATTAATGGATGTATTATGTCGGAATCAACCTATCAGTGATAAGTCGACAAAATATTCATTTAGTATATCTTACGGAATGGAATAAAACACGGATGAACGGATGGTATAACTAATACACACTAGATTATAATGGATTGATTGAACAGTGTTTCATAAATCATTATACGAAATACTTTCATCACGAAGGTTAATGATCTCGATTAATTCGAATATTGTTTTCTATGTTTTTAGAATTTAACGCAACTCAGTGTGTTGAAATTAAAATACATAATATCATGCTGTCAAAAAAATGTAATCTAACACGATGAAGCTCCTCGAACATGCCGAAAACTTTTTACATTACTCACACACATACACACACAAACACATTGAGCCGGGTATAAATGTTTTAGTTTTTCATGAGTTTATATAACCCCCTGAAAGTTGCACGTGTGTATTTATCATACCATATTTTATTTTAATTTGTAGTAATTGTTTAAAATTTAAATCGACACGAAAACGTCTTATACCTACCACCTATGTACATGCAATATTATGCATTTTATTCCTGAGTAAAATTTCTCATTTCTGGTACAACTAAAACTATAACTATCTATTATTGATAATAATAATACTTAAAATATCGACTTACCTACTAACAGGATTAACGTTAAAGATTTCATGATGTATTCGTTTTGCGTGTTATTAACTTGTTTATGGTGATAATAATAATTATCGTATGTTTCGTGAACACGGAACCAAGTGTTTTGTTCGCGAGACGACGTCGTGTAGCTCTCTTATATAGACGGTTCTCCTACCCATAAGAGCATTATTTTATTTTTTCCTGTTGAGCGACTGACGTGAGAAAGGTCATACCTATATCGTACTTACTGCTATAATATAATTGGTCGTCCCTCCTACTGCCACCGTGGATGCTTGTCCACCAATTATGTAACAAAACTGCAATGTATAAACATTATTATGTTTATATACAAAGGATGTACTTTGTGTATAAATGGTTTTTTTTTTTTTTTTTTATCCCATTCGTCTGTCTAGTAGGTAAATGCGTTTTGGAAATGATTTGTATTCGTCACGATGTGAATATTGCGGCGCGCTTCGTTAAAAAATGACTTTGACCCATCGCAAGGTTATGCCAATAAATTTCTCGCCCGAGAAGCGTTTCGTATGTGCTCGTCACGACGTACTGCGGTGTTTGTCGTCGAGGGGTCTTTGTTCAACAACAATATTAATATTATATTCATCTCAAATAAAATGTGGGCGCGCGTGGAAAGGGAACAGAAAATGCTTGTTTAGCAGAAATCTTGTAAACACATTTTGTTTTTTTTTACCGTTTATCTAAAGTAGTATTAAGGGACTAGACACTAGGGAAGTAAGACAGTTTTAAATACTATACATTAAATTAATTATTAGATATCATATAGATTGTAGATCATAATGAATAGCTAATCGGTAAACAGTCATATTTTTATTATTGCACTACACTCCATAATTGTGTTTAATCATTGTCGTATTTTATTATACACGTCATAGGTACTCTAGTTCGGAATCGGTAGGTACGATATTGTGACCAAACATAAAATATACCTATAGGTATTAGGTACATCAAATTATAACAATTATTATAAAAACATCACATTTCTGAACACTTATAAAAACAGTTTAAATTATGTTCTGGTTATGTGGTATTCCAGCTCGGTTTCAAACACGTTTTGAGTTGAATATTATCTATATAATATTATATTTGCTCTTATACTCATATAGTCATATGCCATAATAGTGTGACCGACCTCAGATCCTCATTGATACCACATCAAAGAATAGGTGTGTTACGAGCGATCGTCGTAGTATATGTCAAAGTATATTTTGTGAGCAAGAAGGTGGAACCTAAGGGGACCTTGATAAGAAAAAAAATCTGAAGTTCAAAAATTGGTTCGGAGGAAACAGAGTTAAACGAATTACATTGGTATCATTGTTGTTGCCGTCGACCGACCATATATTGCATTGGGAATATAATTTAACCTATTACACGACCATTGTTGTTGAATTTACGTTGCACGACCGTTTCTAAACTACTCATCAGACCGCCACTGTCACTATAATATAATACGAATTTCCAGACGTTCATCATCGTAATCCGTCAAATATTCTTCGTTTAACACAGTTGTATTATTTACGTATAACTTTTTCTCCTTAAAACTCGGTCTCTTTAAAACCAATTGGTAATTTATAAAATATATTGTGTGTAAAACAGTCGTTATCATTTTATCAAATTATATATAACACATTGTAAATTACGTGTACCGTACAAACATTATCTTAAAATTAAATATATATTTATATAATAATTATTCATGTCTGCATTTTTATAGAAGAACAGCAGTGATTCTTTTGAAATTTCATAATGCGCGATTGATGCGTTCGGTCGTTGTTACGCAAGTACCGATGTAACTGAATTCAGTGGCTGTAAAACAAAACCAACATACAATTATTTATTACTTAATGACATCAATTACACATATCATCAGACATGATATTTTTTATATTATTATAAGTTAAACAAATATTACTAGGAATTGTGGATAAATGTATAAGTATAATAGGTAGTCGTATAAATTTGATTCAAATAAATACAAAATATTTTAAACTTGATAAAAAAATGAAATATTGTTGCAATCTGACATAATTTGGAAATTTTTTTTGAGAAAATAGTCTGTACCAGAGTAAGTTGCAAATGCGATGTATTATGGACGAATGATTGAAAACAATAGAAATTAAAGTTTGAGGAAGTCGAGAATGATTTATATATTATTGATACAATGATTCATGTTTAACTTTTAAATGAATCTCAAGAAAAATTGAATCATATCAAAAGTATAATGTAATATTAATATATAGTGTATACTGTATAAAAGTTTACAACAAAATACTACACTTCAGTAAAATAAATAAATTGATACATCCTTTCTATTTCAAGCGAGTATGATAGAATAACACATTTAATTACCTAAGTTAGTTTATTGACCAAGTTACAAACAAAAGAACAATACTTACGTATACCACAGTTGGCGACACAATCCAAAAATCTTCTATTTTGGTATGTTTGAGAATCACTTCCACAGACAGGATTGTATTCGTTTGTAATCCTTTCTCTACAGTTCGTATTGCATGTGTTGCGCTGAGCTTCGTTTACCTCTTCACTGTTCGGTGCAGTCGTGCTAGTTTGAACTACATTTTGATTGTTAGTCGGTTGTCTTTGAGTAGTAGTTGGCCTGTTTGGTCCCTGGTTTTGACCGGGACCGGGATTATTACCGTTGGTACCCCATTGGTTTTGACCGGGATTATTACCGTTGGTACCCCATTGGTTTTGACCGGGATTATTACCGTTGGTACCCCACTGGTTTTGTCCAGGGTTATTACCGTTAGTACTCCATTGATTTTGATTAGACGGCCTATTATTAAAGTTCTGTGGTTGGTTAGGTCTTTGATTACCTACGTTAGACCATTGGCCTTGGTTGTTTGTTTGTGGATCGAGATTTCCAAATGGATCTTCCCCGTTAGGCGTTGGCGGTCTTGGTCGACGATTTCCTTGTCTTGTAGTTCTTCTAGGTGGCGGTGGATCATAATTATTAACCCATGATGAATGTTGATACCGCGAACTCAAAGATTCGGAAACTGCGACATCGTCCGACGGCACTGCGCCATAAACGGATAAAACCGTTAGTCCAAAACCTATTTAAAATCGAAAATTCTGTGATTACATTATATGATTATAATATACTTATTATATTATTATAAAGGTTTAACAGGTTTAAGACGTGAGAGTAAGATCTACAAGATAAATTAATTTATTGCAATATACTAAAAGTATACATGTGGCTTAAATATAGTAAATACACCTATTAGGTAATTTAGATCTAGGTAGTCAATTAGTATTTAAATACAATCAAAATTCCGCACATAATGAATATTTAATGGATATTTTATTAGCTTGAACTATGTTATAATGAAGCGATCAAGTAAAAAATAATACGAATGTAGATAATTTGCTGATATTGAAAAAATCTGGTAATTCTAGCATTTTAAATTATAATCGTCTTTTTTTTTTTATTAAAAAATTATCGCCAAGTTAATTTCTTTTAAAAAATATTTATAGAGTAAATATATTATATATATTTTTTTTTAATATGTGTTGTATGATGCATAAATATATGTAATAATATGTACAAAATTATATCAATTGTTATTATGTTATAATGTGCCTACTCAGTTCCATATAAAATATTATGTCAAATACATAATATATAATATAATAAAATGTATTAATAAAATTACAATTGATCCAAATTATAAATACAATATTTCCTAAATTCTATTATAAGATTATAGGTATTGGTTTACAAAAAAAAAAATCTATTCCTTTAAATGAAATAAACATTTATATTGAAAATGATTTTTATTTTTTATTGCAGGTTAAATAAGCTTTAATGAGTACATCAACTTTAATATGATTTGAGTGCATTATTTTTACATAGGGTTTTGGAAATTTCGGACACTCAATCGCTAAGTGCAGAAGCTTGTTTAATATATAGGTAAAATTAACAAGTTTGTACGAAGTATTGAGGGATTTTCATTAATGATATTGGAATCTAGTTTTATAGAAATGACATGCAAATATATATTTTGTATAAATAAAACCTTTAAATTGTTTTAATTATATAACTAGAAGAAGTTAATCTTGATTTTGTACAGAAAAATAACAACCAATAATTGATTCTTTGTTTAGTGTTTGACCTTGAGCATCTCAGATATTTTTTTTATTTTTATAAAATGTGGCTGTTTTTTTCTTTGATTAATAACGATTGAAAAATAACCTTGTAATTTTTGTAGGTACATACGACGATTTTATAATAATAATAATCATAACAATAATTATCACGTTCATTAATAAAATATTTAACTAAACAATTTCTCATTATAAATATTATAAATTAGGTACACTAAATTGGTGTACCTATAATGGAGTTGTCATAATTTTTTACAAACGCGTATTTTTTTTTTATAAATCATTATTTCTTATAATGTCCTACCGTTAGAACGTTAATTTTCTATTGTTTTTATAATATTCATTTTTATTTTGGTATTAAGTTCCACGTCTGTATAAATATTATTAAATATCATTAAAAGTTGTTACCTATATACGAGTAATATTAGTGTTTATAGTTTATAGGACTCAAACGGTGCTTATCATTTATTTTTGTTCATAATTTTTTGTTTAATTTAGTTTATTGCGGACTCGAATTGTAATTGTCTAGAAAGTTTGGAAAAGTTTAAATGTATAATTTATATAGCCGTTCAAGGTAAAATGTTGGAAACTTCCCAGACACTTAATAAAGCAAATTCGATTAGGTATGCAATGTCTATTAATATTTTTTTGTTTTTATAACAATTACAATTATTAATTTATGTAAAATATATAATTATAGATTTTTTAGTTTTTGTACACCAAATTACTAAAGATTTTTTTTTTAGAATTTCAATAAAATTCTAAAATACATTTTGCAAAAATAGTGACCATCATTTTAATTTTGCAAATTCTTTCGTAGATTTTACTCACACTTATGGAAATCAATGAAAATCACAAAATTACATCTTTGAAAAAAATCAAATACTATAGATAATAGTTTTAATACAGATATTGTTTATTTATAGGTAATTCTTAAAAATAGCTACAATATTGTGTAGCCAATACATTTCTTCGCATATTTATATCATTAATAAGTGACTGTTGTACATGACTGTGAATTCATTGACACTTTCCTTCTTATATTAAATTTAATTTTGTATACGGAGTATTTGATCTGAAGTAAATACTATGCATTTAATGTGGTTAAAATATTATTAATCGTCTCCAATGACTAATGAGTAAGTTTTATGAACATTTAAATTAATCTGAAAATAATATGCACTTATTCCCAATTTGAAATTGTTATAATATTGTGTCGGTTTATTAATTATTTTATGAAGAAAGGTACATTACTAATAAGTACTTTACCCGTTATGTATCTAATTTAAATATGACTGATAAAAAGCATTTAAAAATTTAATAATTGAACATACTATTTCAAGTAATATTTTAAATATGTTTAAGGATGTTAGAATTTAGAAAAAATATCACAATTTTTTGTTCGTATGTTTCACACGAAACCAAGTTTTGGATACATATTTAAATTTATATTTTGATTGATAGTCGACCGATTACATTGCTGAGTCGTGTATAGAACGGTAGTGTTCTATAGTATCTAAAGAATACAATACAATATAATACTCATAATCGAATATATGGGTAGGTAATGTTCAAAAATTATTTTTTAAATTGATAAATGATGATGTTTTATAGTTATTTACAGCTAGAAGATACCGGAAGGACATTGAAAACAATACCAAACGAAAAGTTTCAATCGGAAGATATATACTTAAATAGTTATATCAGACAGGTATTAAACTACCAAAGTTTCATTGCCGAAAAACGCTTTACGATGTTAATAAAGCTGAGAAAATATAAAAACAGTTTTCGAAAGCCAGTGTTTGTCAATTTTTATATATGAACAGAATTTATCGATTTCAAGTAATGTTGATAGAACCTTTAGACAACCTATCTTTTTTTACCTTAGGATCCAGATCACTCATTAACTTATTAATCAATAAAAAAAAATACATTTAGATTAATTAAGTAGGTATATGTTTATAAATGAATTGTTGTGATTTAAAAGTTTGATATTAGTCAGTGACATAAGAGAAAAACACCTACACTTATTGAATAGTCTTAGGAAGTCTAAGTGAGGTTTTTATCGTTAGAATATCAAGTTGCTAACGATAAGAAATTAAGAAACGTTAAAGCAGTATTTTCAATAAAATGATATTGTAATTTATAGTATAAAATAAAATAATATCATTATCGTTAATGTATATATTAATTTAAAACAATTGAAGAAATTACAATTCGTAAGTTTTTTTTGGAAGTTTATATTTCTCCATACTTATATGGTTCCATAAGTTAGTAATTTATTCGGTATGAAAAACAAAATAGCTCAACCTCCTGTTACCTACTTAAACAATTTCAAATTGAAATCGATAGTTTGTTTTAAATCTACATATACTGGCAAAAACTATGTACTTTTTTTTTAATAGAAAAAAGGTCCTGTGGAATCGATGAAATCCAGTCCCAAACATGGTCCAAAATTATAAATTATAAAAGGACACGGCATGTTTGGAAACCATACATTATACAGATTAGTATGTTTAGTCATTGGATATTTTAATATACATACATGTATAATATGTTTGAAGTATAAACCATATTATACATAATATTAAAATATAATTTTTAGGATAATTTAATTTTAATATTAAAGTACATTGTGAAGAATAATTGTTAAAAAAATTTCCATTTGTCTAGTTTACATTTTAAACGTACTGATCTAAAATAATATTCTAGGAGAAAAATGTGTTAATTATTTTTTTAAATATATTATCTTAGTTAAATCATTTTGTTTTGTTTGATAATAATTACGTTTAGAATGAAATCAATAAATACTATGAGAAATTCATTTAACAATTAAATGCTATAGCCTGTAGGCTGTAAGTACTTGTATAATGAAAAATAATGATTATACTGTTTTTTAAAATCAATGATCTCAATTAAATTGTTCTTAAAAAGTCCTAATCTATCTGAATCAAAATGTTAAAAAATAATGTCACAATTTTTTTATAAGCATTTTAAGTTATAATATATACATAAATTATAAGTTAATTATAACAATTTAAAAACTATAAGTATTTTGTAGTAAATAATTCATAAATTCTTCAATTTTTATAGCTAAGATCTTCAAATTTAATACAACGTTTCTCATAAGTGACATGAGTAGTTCATAAATTACTTCAATAGCTATATCGAACACATCGTTCAAATTACTCAGTGATATAGACTGACAGACTGCCTTCCCACAGAAACTTTTTCATATACAATGAATAATAATTATAAAATTGATTTCAAATTTAACACACCCAATACAGTGACTCACTCGATACCTATTATAAAATACAGTAGTACCCACTTGCCAACTTTTTTTGTTTGTTCACCTCGATTATTTTAAAAAATGCTAACATTTTTGAATTTTGAAGGCTAACTAGATCCAATTTGCTATAAGAAATCATCTCCAAAAGTTTAAGATCGAACCATTTTTTGAACTACATAATTATCTTGTAAGCACAAAAAAAAACTGTTTTCAAATAATATGGCTTAAACGTATATATTAATTATCGTTTAAGGACTTACCGAAGAAGACGAGAGATAGTCGACACGGCGACATCGTTGGCAGTTCAATCACGAATTCGCACTGAGTCGATCGTGCGATCGTTTAATATAACTTCAATGTTTTAGAGATATTATTTTATTACTATTATAGACTGTAGTCACGAGACACGTTAGTTATGTATAGAGGTAACTGATAATTTACGCGGCTGTAGTACGAAACCGGTTTCGTGTAAATTAAATTAAAGGTTGTTGTTTTCGTACCTATTAATGCAGATTGTGTAAACGGAAAACCCGTGTCCTGAGTAAACAGAAATCAAATCAATTATTTATGAATATATACACGCTGGAAGAATATTATATACCATATTAGTATTTAGTATATTACCATATTATAACTTGACGGAAGATAAACTTTGCACTCATATGGATAACGAATCTGCGGGTTCCATAGACATTTAATACGTTTGACCTCTGGCGAATACATATCAATATAGCATTAAAAAACAAAACAACTTTGAAAACCGTATATATTTTACTAACACTGAATATATACAAGAATCAAAATTATAATAAATACATTAAAAAAAAACATTCATAAAAGTGATTTACGAGTTTTGTGTATTATGACCAACTAAAATCTATACTAATAATGAATTAGTAGGGACCTATACAACTTTCTCCTGAATATTTTTGAATATTTCCTCAAAAAATAATTGAATGTTATGTTTATTTATATACATATTACATATGCATCAAAATTACTAAGATAATGTATTAAACAATGTACAGAATGTTTTATATTTTAATAAAATAAAAAAATAAAACTAATTTAATTTTAAAGAACCGTAAAAGGGGGGAAAAAAATTAAATTTTCAATCTTTTGTGAAAAAAGTTTAAACAAGGTTTAAACAAATTAGGTGATTATAGTTTTGTAGACGTGTGTTGAATTAAATTAAATTTACTTTGTATAATATTTGTTAGTTTTTAATGTACTTAAAAATGCAAAAATGTGGCAAATACACGTTTTAAAATTGAGAGATATATTTAGAATTATTATTGCATTCAAAAAAATATTTTTGTGCAGAATTTGCATTACTAAAATAGTAAAATGGGTTTTTTTTCATTGTTATTTAAAATGTTTAAATAAATTTACTATAAAAAAATATTGAAAATGATCTCTTTATAATAACATGCGTGTGAGTGAATTTCTGATACATAAAGAAAATAATGAAATATTATTTATTACAAATGAATAGTTGCGATCTAATATTAGAGGCGGACTGGGAGTACTCCGGCACATACAGAAAATATTTGAGCAGCCCAAAAAATCTTTTTTGTATGTTCAAAAAAATGTATCGTTCGTTACGTTTGATACTTACAGCCATTACGTACATTTTTAAAGACCTCTATGTTTATAGTCTTTTTTTTTTATATCAAATACAAATTTGTTATTGCACACAAATTCATCGGTGCGGTCAGAGAAAATTATTTTTCAAATGATAAGCTGGGTTGATGACATGGCTTGTATTTACTGTATTTAATAATTTAATTATGATATTTTATAGATAGAATTGTGTGTTATTGTCTATAATTGTTAATTTAACAATCAAATATATATATATATATATATTTTTTTTTTATTAAAAGTAGACGATGACAAAGGGGACTCTCGCGGCAGCGGCCCCGAATAATACCATCATACATTGAAATATACTATCGAAGTAGAACAATTCAAGTTTTAAATATCACATATTATTCACCGAACATTGTATTTCAGATCTAAGTTATTATTTATCATTGTGTTTGAATAATGTATAATAATTCTGACGATATTCGAATGTAACTAGTATCACATAACTATTCAGATGCAGTGACAGAATATTTTTACAATAATAATGACGTGTGCACTGCAATTTACATGGATTATATCAAGGTCAGTGTCCATATTTTTATCACGGCTTGTTAATTGTTTTTAATAAAAATATAAGAGAGTGGCTCGTAAATGCTTCCTCCTTAAAAATATTATAAGTTCCTAATTTCTTATAATATATATATAGAAAAGTCTTGGCAAACTCATATATTTTAATCATTTTTCGCGTCTCATCTATAATATATAACGTATCAACAGAAAATTGTTTTGCACGTATTATTTATTTATACTAAATTGTTATTATAGTTGCTGTTGACGATATCGATGTGTGTGCGCCGTCTGTGGTGTGAAATCATGTTGCTACTTGTCATATAATGTGCTAGGCAAATTCGTTATAACTCTAGTACTATTATAGGATACGACTACTATTATATATTGTTAAAGAGATAATAAAAATAAAAATTATAAAACCGAAACATAATTTATAAATATCAATCACCTATGTTTATAGTATATTGTATTTGTACATACGCACTACATGTTATCATATAATAATAGAACAGGCATATTATAAAAACAAGTAGGTAGGAGTCTAAATCATATTAATATCGCATTACAATATTTTTACTATCGTGTATTTATGTAGGTATTTGAAAGCCAACCAAATAACACACCTTTCGGAGGTGCCTATAATGTATTATTTATGTAGTGAAAAACTGACAAATGCTGTCATGCTTGTTTCAATAAATATAATTGTACACGCTTTCAGAAAACGAGCCATAATAACAATCTTTAAGTATGTTAATTCCATTACAACTAAATCTTCAGTTGTATAGATATTTCAATGTTTAATATATGCTGTTTTACATTTATAGGTACCAAATCTTCAAGATCGTGATTCTTCTAAAATTAATTTTTAAATTGAATGCCACGCCTATTTGACTTTGATACAAAATAAATTCTAACTAACAATTAACAATAATATTATATTATATGCTTGTATTCAAATATTTTATTATATCAATATTATTGTAATAATAATGTGTATTGTAAAAAAATGCAATAAAATACAGTAACAATAATATTTTTATCTGTATGGAAAAATCATTAAAAAAAGAAGGACAATTTGAAACACAATTTTTAAAAATCACACAATTATTATTCCAAATTTTGAAACTTTTATGTCTAGAGTTGTAAAATCATGGACAATTATTCAAATTATCTTTAATATTGTATTTGTTATTTCTATTTGTATGCATCATTGTTGGTAGTGATCCTGAAATTATCAATACGTTAATTTGTTATTTGTAGCCACTTTGTCAATCAACCCCAAGGTCCTTTCGCAACGGCTTAGTTGTAAACTCTCCGTTGATGACGACGATGACGATGAAAATTGATTCAACGGAAATGATCCTTGTACAGACCTGAAATTGAGAAATATTCAAACTTGGGGTAGAAATAAAAATATTTGAACTTTAAAGAAGTTACAATAAATATATTACCTATACAGTTGAGTCGCGATAACTCGAAGTTGAAGGGAGATAAAAATTAATTTCAAGATATGTATTATTCGAGATAACTAACTAGAATTGTTATTAATTTATATATAATATATATTTCTAGGGGAATAAAAAAAAAAAAAATTCGAGTTGTCAAGTTTTTTGAGTTATTGCGACTCGACTGTATATATATATTTTTTTCAACTTAAATTTTTGTATACACAATCTATAAATTAAATATTTATAATAAGTTAAAGTGTTAAAAGAATTCCTAATTTATTTCATCATTCATATTATTGCTTACTCACTAAAATATTATTTTGTGGTTTTATATCATTTTTGTCATACTATTTAAATTTTTTGTTTTATTTACGAGGTTTTTGTTTTTTTTCTTGAATAATATTTAATTTTTTTCTATTTTATACAAGCATGGGTTTTTGTTATTTTTAAACTAATATACGCACTAAGCCATTACATTTTTTTTATCTTTTAAATACACTCGAGTGTATGGGCCCATATCGTGATTTTTAGTTAACCTTATTAAAATGTTGTACTTTTAGTTTGTCACTAGTCATAATGATACAACAAATTCCTGTATTTGAGAAATTCATGAAATCATATTGGAACTTTCGGTATTTTTAAACACAGAAACTTTTCAATTATTAGTTGATTGTCATCAGTCAATGTTTTTTATACATATTTCGTGATTTGTATTGCAAATTTCAATACGTAATTGAAACATTTAGGTGCTAAATAATGTATAATATATCCTATCCCTTATAACACTATTATATTATATCAATTTATATTTTTATATGACGTGTATGTTTTCACGTCACATTAAAATTACTATAATATAAGTATAGAAAAATTGTGCACTGTTGGATTTTTTTTCAAAAAAGTCAGTTTTTTTCTAACGTACCACTGTCCAGTGTCTGACAAATTTATAATCTTATTTAATGTATGATAAATATATTTATAGTTGAATAGTTCAAATTTATTTTGATGCAAAATATTTTTCTAGAAATTGTTGCGTATCTTGTATTTATCTCATAACAATAGCTTACCAACATATTTAAAGTTCACAAGACATTGATATATATACATTATACATATACACACATATATATATATATATATATATTTACATTTCACTTTTCTCATCTAAGCTTTTAACATTTATAGTTACTGCCTACTTCCATTTTGCTTTTATGTTTGTCAACAGATTTTTCTACGTCGGAATTTTATACTATTAAGGTAAGTGTTATTGTTCTAATGAAACTAAACTTTCGATAAAATAAAAACTAATTAAACTTTTTATTCGTTCGCTTTTTCAAAACTTCGCAGATGAAATAAATGTAAAACGTTAAATGGACCACTCTGTATTCCACTATTCATCAGTAACGTATAATTGGGCACGAGATCAACGTATCACACACCGGTACGATACCATTGCAGCATTTGACTAACCGTATCCTCTCCACGTGCGTTTAAAACGAGCAATTAAACTCTACGAGCTTTCTTTTGTTTTCATAATATTATTACTGTATAAAACGGGACGTCGTCGTTAGTTTGAACTGTTTGAAGTTTACGGATTCAAAATTAGGTACTACCGTTGAGACTACGGCAAAATACCACGAGATTAGTTTTAGTTATTGCATTCGTCAAATTTGCCCTGAATTAAACCAAATACAAATTTAATACAATTTATTACAACTTACTGTTTAAAAATGATAAACGTGACGATTTATATAATATTATGTCTTAAAAACAATTATACAATGTAAATATGATGGTTAATGATTTTTTTTTCTTCTACGCCAATTTCATGTAGGTACGTATCAACAACTTTTTTGACCTACGTTTCTGTATAAATGTATAAGTGTATTATAATTTAATTAATTAATATACAGTATTATATAATAGGTAAAAATATTTTATATGAAATTAATTACATATTATGCGATGTTAAAGGGTTTGATGCTGCAATAATTAAACTGGAGCATTCATTATAATAGTTTGGTTTATTGTAATGTAGGTAATAAAAAATGAAGTATGAATACTCAATATCAATAAAATAGGTTATTATTGATGATTACATTTATAATAATGTCAGTTAATTTTTATCATAACCGAATGAAATAATGAAAATATATTAGGTATATATTCCAATAATGTTTCTCATTTATATAAATTTGAGTCAGATAACGGTTAGTTATTTATTGGTTTTTACTGAAATACCTCATATATTTTACGTTTTTAATGGTTATCATGATCTCTCAGCCATATCTTTTGTTCACATAATATGTATTTTCCACAGTACAGATTTTAATTTTCTCACAAGTGTAATTTTTGTCAAATGTATATTTAATTGAGGTTTCAATAATTAATTTTTAATTTATTTCTTAATAAAATGTATTTTTCCATCAAGTGTATATGCTACAGTTGACAGATAACCATATTTTTATACAATTTAACATAGGTTTTTATAACTACATTTAAAGATTACAAAGTGCATTATCAAAATTACAAACATAAACTAAAAGAATAATTAGTGGATTATATATTATAATTTTTATATTCTCATAATTATAAAAATGCTGATCTTCACTATATTTTTGTATTTAAGAATTTATCATATAATAATATGATTTGATATTGTTTAATTATTAATAGGTACGTGCTAAATTTTTCGTAAATATAAAATATTACAACGTATTCATTCTATTCTGGTATCCTGATATTACAACAATATATTATTGTATAAAATATATTTATTTCCAAAGTTATTTGTTTTCGAAGTTTTTCATTAATTTCTTAGACAGCTAACCCTTTACGATAAATATTGAAAAATAATTCCGTTAATTCCGGTATTAGTTGGCACACGATATTAATAATTGCACAGTTTGAGGAATTTGCGGTATTTCTTATTACATTTATTACCAAAAAGCTGCAAACTACATAATATTATATCGCATCACTGTTTTAATTTTTTTTTTTTCAAATGAAATAGATATTTATAATATTTTAAATAACAAGATACAGATTGTTATTTGTGTTAAAATGATAAAAATAACCATAAATTTAAATGTCATCACTTGAGTTTAAAATATTTAATATTACAATTGTTTGAATGTCGCTGTGCTGTGCTTGAAGGTCGATAAGACGCGAGTTGTGAATGATAAGCAAGGAGTAAAGGGAGGTTTCCGTTTTTCGCGAAAATGACCCTCAATCGTTATCACTATTTCCGTTTTCTGTAAAAGGTTATATTTTGATTTCCACCAAAATAAAAATATATTATTTTGATATTATTTTAAAACTATTTCGAGCGTGTTACCGAAGATGCTGACAAAAACTCCAGCGAATTGATACCGTGACAACATTAGTTAAAATGAATTATTAGTTTTTAAAATAATTCTTTAACTTTGTGTTTATTGTTATTTTTTTCATAATATTTAAGTATATTGAAATGATAATGACTAATGAGTAACTGTGAATATATTTTGGTAATTTACAAAAAATTGTAATTTATCCAATTCATTTATATATATATATTATGTTATTATGAGGTGTAGGCGCTACGAAAAAAGTCTTCTTTTTGTATAGTAAAACATTTAATTAACATTTAGCAATCTATTTATAATATTGTACTTTTTAAGTTTTTATGATTTTAAATTATAATTTAATGTATTTTGTCATATTTTTTTTTTTTTTTGTATAAATTGGAATATAGCTTTTAGCAGAAAAACGGTCGAAGGTCACTTTTGCGGAAAATGGTAACGTCTGTATAAAGTCTGTAAAAAGTCTTTTTAAAATGATGATTACACAAATTATTATTAAAAAAATAAAAAAAATTATTATAGGTACCTATTTCCGAATTGGTGATAATAATTAATAATTATATTTGATTAAATGTAAATTTACAATAAAATTTATAATCATATATTTATATAAAAAATAATTTTTAATTATAATATTACCAATACTATTAAATTGAATATTTTTGATTTTGATACGTTTTACTAGACTATTATTTAATTACACACATGGTTAATTATATAATGTTGTTTTGACATATTATTAATGAGTGGGTATGCTGTGGCCGTATAGAAATAAAATAAAATAAGGGTTAAGAATTAAAGAATAAACAAAAAAATACTTAATAATATAGAACGTATAACAATGTTAAGAAAAAAAAAATTATTTAGTTTTTGTAATTTTTTGATTTTTAAAAATGAATTTCTATGATAAATAATATATGTTTGGAATAACACAATTAAAATAATCTTAAATTGTTATTATTTTTGCTTACTGTATAATGCTTCGTAGAGATAAATCGAACCAAGGAACAGATTTGATTTCGGCCATAATTGATTGGTTGTCATGAGTGAACTGTTCGGAAGATATGCTATCCGTAGTTGTAGATTCTCCTTCATTTTTTTCCGTTGTACTATACCAATTTTTGTAAAATTCTGGTTGAAAACCTACCACTCTTTTACCACCTTGATGGCAGTTTTCAATAATCCAATTACTGCATTCTGCTGTTGGGACCCTATATGAGAGGACACTCGTATAGCTTATTGTGGAATAGGCACATCAATAATCTGTTTTAACATGGTAATATGTAATTTGACAATATTCGACAATGTCGATCAAAGATAAATAAATTAACGGTTATTAATGGTGCCCATAACAATGATAAATACATTTTCATCATTTGTTTCAAATTAAAGTCAATCTGCACAGCACAAACTTTTGAACGTATATATTAAATAGGTACTACTTTAAATAGATACCTACCTAGTGATTAATTTAATTATGTAAAATTCATTATTTAATTAATATTAAAACTTTGAAAAAATATAGAAATTAATGACTTTTAATGAAAAAAAGCTTCTATGGTACTAATATTTATTAATAGTTCTAACTATTGCTGATAATAGAATTTGGCAATATAACTACTTATTTCTACTTCAAAATTATATTTTTTTCTTTTTATAAAATAATAAGTGGTTGAAAAAACTCTAAACTTTATTTATATTTTAAATAAATAATCTTCTTAAATCATGTGAAACAAACAAAAAAAAAAAAAAAACAACAACAAAAAATAAGTAGCTTATACGGCAAATCAAATAATAATAATCACATTGTTTATTGACCACTTTTCGTGAAAATCTCGTTAGCCGTCAGGAAATTTGTTTTATTTTCATATTATTATATGTTATTTGAGCATTAGAACTTTGTGGGTACTCACCTAATCAACTCACTTGTCCAGTAATCATGTACGGTGTTCGTAAGCGGCCAGTAAAATCCATCACCTGCGTCATATGCTCCGTTTGGCACAGCGATCGTGGGCTGCCGATTGGTAATCTTACTCCTAGCAGCTGGTTCAAAACCATTAACATGTTCAACGGCAAATCTAAAATTACGATGCATACAATGACGATCAATCAAAAATTGTGTTAAAATTAACTTTTTCATTAGAATTTACAATACTATTTAAAATCGTTTTCATGGTTCTATTGGAAACTCAAACATTATTGCAAACTATAAATTCGTACTCGAATGACAAATATTCAATGACAATTATAATATTATAAGTGCAAATATTAATTGGAATTTTCGGTATGGTGTTATTGTGGATAAAATGTAATTATATTACTCTGGTAGGAGGTGTCTATAGTAGCTATTATATCAATATATTTTATGGTATTTTTTCATTATGGTACAAACTATAAGTCGAAGTATTTTTTCGTTGGTAACAAACTACCATATGTGTTCACAATAACATCATTAATATAAAATGACAGCGGATGTCAATTTTTTGTTCAACAAAAATGAATTTAATCCGTTCCGTGACAAAGTATAGGTAGGTACTTCCGAGTATATATATATATATTTTTTTTTTACTTAATCTCAAAAACTTTTTTCGTATGTATGAACAGCTTATTTGTTACTGTAAGGATTACGAAAGATATTTTTAAGATTGATAAGACAATTTTAAAAATATTTTTTTCCTGATGATACAAAGACGACTTTGGAGTATTAGTATGAGGTGGGTATTTGACTTTTTTGGAGTGGAACGCTGAGAAAAATAGATGTTACTTATTTTAGATATTTTGAGCTGTTTGGTAATTGGTAAACTATTAGAGTTTAGATAATTAATGAATAAGGGTAAAATGTATCCAGTAAACCTGCTACTTAAGCGTCTAGTAAAAGAAATGTACCTATGTAAATATTGTAAATGGCAGAATTTGGATGATACAGCAATGAAAATATCAAAAATACGTTGATGTATTTTTTTTAGACATTTTTGTGATAATTTAGATATGTTTTATTAGATAAAATGGCAAAATATTATAAGTATATTATACTATAAATAAAAAAATCATATCATGTATAGAAAAAACTAATTAAATTTAGCGACTTTCATTATATTTCATTAGTTTAGTTAAACTTATTTGTTAAATTCCAAGTGTTTCTTTTGTTAACAAATTTAAAAAGTATAGTTCCACAGGAAACAGTCTACCGACATTTCCTACCGAATAACTGTCTGTGCCAATGATGGGGTCAAAGAATTTGGATTTGGGTTTGGTGTTTACTCTATATTACCGTGGTTATGATTTAATATCGTCATCCGAGTTTCCATAATGTGCTATTGTATAATTATATATTATGCATCATACATTAATTCGGACACCGATGGCTGCAGTATACGGTTTTGGCTATTGAATTTACATTTACTTAGGTATAGTATTGTACCAAATAGTACAAAATATACCCCAAACGTATAAGGTGTAGGCAATGTCAAACAGTAAACAATATTGTCCTAGCATACGCACTCAACCAATTAATCACGTTGTTATGCGGCTTCCACGCATCATGCAGTTATGGACTTAGCTGATATAATAATTGGTACCAATTTAATGTATTGGTGTTAAATTTTGGTTAGAAAATAGTTCAGATACAGCTGATGATATATTGCGTCGTGTGTTTACAATACTACGCATAACCACGCGCCAGTCGTGACGATCAAAAGCGATCTTTTAATATTAACGTCGTTTTTTTTTTGACGTGTTAAATTAATAACTTTTAAAATCGGACTTTGGCAAAATGTCCGTTTAAGAATATTAACGAGGCGGAATCAAGTTATGATGGTAAAACTATATTTATGAATAAATTCATCATGTTAAGCATACTTTTTAAGTTCATTTATTTTAATTGATTTATGCTCAAATTATTCTGATCTCGGTAGCCTCAATCTTATATATATATATATATATAAATCTATATATTTGATTAACCGTGACTTTTACACGACGCTGATTAATTAATCCTTTTCAATTAAAAACTATAAAATATTCTGCACAGTTAATGAAATTGTAATGCTTGAGCAATGACCGGTTAATTTAATTTTTTTAAATGTTACGAGTTTCTACAATATTGTTTTACACGTATTGAGTTTTTAGAATGTTTGTATAGGTTTTAGTTTAAACAACTTGGATATTTTATTTACACTGTACATTTTAATTAATTTCCCGTTCATTCGTAAGCTTTTCACTTCAAAAATACGTTTAAACTTTTCATTAAAAAAAACTTCAGTTCTTGAATTGTCTGATAAGAGTATATTATTATTATACACTTGTTATATTTATAAATTATACAGGATTAACATATTTTAATTTCAACAAAATTTTAATTTTAGGTGGTATCTAGTTATTATAAATATATATATTTTTTAAATAATTAAAAATTATTTATGATTATTAACTATTATTTTTTTTAATGGTCATTTTTATTTATTTATATTATAAGTAGTAGTTATTTATATGAATATTTAGTAATATGTTTTATTATTTGTTATGAACATAAAACAAATAAAAACAATTTGTAAATTATTTATGAAATAAATAGAAACAATCGGCTTAGTTAAATTCCGAAAAAAAAATTATAAAAAATTGTAATTTTATTGGCATGAGAGTGGATAATAATATTTACATATAAACATAAAGTAGTTGTGAAAAAGTAGCGTAATAAAAAGCATCATAATGCAGACTAATATTTGTACCTTTGAAATTTTTTTATATTACTGCAGTGTAAATAATGTGACTCGAAATCGATGGTTATTCCATAAATAATGCTTATTTTTTTTTTACTGTTTAAGCAATATATATATATAATGGCTATGAATTATTTGTATTTTCACAATTATAATTGTAAACAAAATAGACTAATATATGTGCAGCATGTACAGTACTTGAGCATCGATTGTTCGTAGTAATAGTCAGGATATTGTGTATAATATTAATATAATAGTGTCTAAACCTTTTTTTTTCCTATAAATTGAACGTTCAGTGTACCTACATAATAATATAAATATTTAATACAATATAAACACGTTGTTCGCCTATTTATGAGTGGATACCCGTTTTTGATTAAACGATTAATAAATCGAATATATTTAAAAATTCAAAACATATTAACGAGCACTATTGAGATTCGTAAACTTATTTAAACATGAGTAATATTAATAATTTAAAATATATATTATAATACCTATAGAGCATTATTATTGATTAATTTTCCAGGATCACTCAATTTTTAGTGTTATTTAATTTTAGCTAGCACTACGCTCCTTTGTAATTAAACATGCGGTTGTCGGTTAAAAAAACATTATTATCCACCTTTATTGCTATACATAATATAGGTACCTAAAAATGTATGTTAACATAATGTTTACTTATTAATATTGAAATACTTATTATTATTTTTTTTTTTTGTACAAGCAGATTTGGGATTATATTATGCAAATTGTTAAATCACATGCAATATATTAATAGTAATTTTATTTAAATATATTTTAATAATAATGGTTAAAGTAGTGCAAATAATTTACATACCTACATATTAAATGAATCATATTTTATTATTATCATTGTGAAAAAATAGGAGATTATATATATATTTTTAAATGTTATAAATTAATTAATATTTTAATGGAAATATCGTTGACAGGAATAATACCTTCTGTCGGGCACCTTACAGTACTGCCAATTATTTTTCTGAAATCTGAGACCATCGCTGAATATATAATTTTGTTGTACGCATTTGCCTTTTTCCCAAACTCCTTCAATTCGGGATCCTGATGGATAGTGCATAGATCCATCTCCGTGAAACAATCCGTCGTCGAAATTGCCCTCATAAACAGTTCCTAAAAATCGATTCGGTGATATTTCCTTCAAATTACACACACAATAAATTGCACTGTAATCAAGTCGATCAGTAGAGACGTTTATTAAATCTGAGAGTAAATAAAATGTGTTTATCACTCGATAATGTTCTTTCACACTCATACTCATATATTTGAATGTTCGGTTCAAATTGTACTTATTAACTTATCAAATTTTAGAAAAATTGACCATCAGTCACCGCCTTTTTAAAATTTTGCAATTTAATACATTTGATTAATTATAAATTAGTCTCATTTTAATTATTTACGATTATGTAATTTATATTATTATGATATGTATTGTATTATACTGAAACATGATTTTTCTTATGATTATAGTTTTTTAACATATTATGAATGTATAATAAATAATTAATAATTTTTTTGATATGATACGAGGGCTGTGTTAATCCAATATCGATTTTATTGTCAAAGGTAGTAGGTAAGCGTAAGTAAAGTACAAATTAATTATATTACCCACATATTTCAATATTTTTTATTATGACCTACATCATTAATAATAACATTCCATATGGTTATAAGTCAGTGTTTATAATTAAAACAATGGCATACAAAGTATCAAATCTAGTCAATTTGTGAGTGACTAACATATTGTTGTTATATTCTAATATTTTATTTTTTAAGAAACATTTTTTTTTTGTTTTACCAAAAATAACCATAGAAACTAAATACACTACAATGTAATTATAAATAATGAATAAACTAAATCACTATGGTTTTAAATCATTATACACCGCGATATAGTAACGATACTATACATATAAAATGATAATTAAAAAATTGAAGTTCTGAGATCAAACGATTAGGTTATGAATGTTATAATATTGATGTAGGTATGTATGCTGTATGCACGTGTAAGTAAACAAACAATGATAATTCATCCTTATAAAGTTATAAAGTGTTTTAAGTGATTACCATTTTGCATAACGTAAATGCCATCTCCAGACATCGTTCTATGATTCCATTTTCCTTTATAATAATTTCCAGTTCCGACTGGAAACCATTGGTCATCAGGATGTAACTGAGGTTTACACTTAACTTTTATCTTTTTTTTCAATTGTTTTTTCTTGCAGGACATTTTGGTTAAAATTGAATAAACAATTTTTTCTATTAAACTAGTAAAACAAAAGAAACGATTTGACTGTTTACTGACATTATTTGTAACCATAGTGTTTGTTAAATTGTATTCGTAGTATATTTTTATAATAAAATAGACACATATGACACATATATATACAATATATGTATATATATTTTATTATATATAGATCTTTGTACAAGGGTATCATACTGTGTTTGTCTGTGTCAATATATTTGTTTTTACTAATAGTTTGAAAATAAATGTATTAGTATTATTGTTGGATTAAGGAACCAAAGTAAAATACATAATTAATTAAATAAAAGAATAATAATATATATTTCATGATTTTTTTAAGTACTCAGCTTAACTTGAAATAAAAAAGTTGAAAAGTCATCGTATTTTTTTAGTAATCTGAGATTGATATTAAGTTTAATGAGTGTTATTAATGTTGTTTGTGTAAATATTGTTTAAACAGTTTTATTGTTAATTTGTATTAAATATTCAAGTTTTTAGTTATTTTAGTTTTATTGTTTATTTGGGTTTAATAGTATATAATATATATAGTTTTCAAGAGGGAAAATACGAAGACAACAACATTGTACGAACATTGTAAAATATATCGTGTATGCAACTCGTAGTAATTTACTTATATTACTATATTTTAAAAATGTTATTATTTACTTAATTTCAAAAAACAGTGTTTCTAAAATTGGTACAATTTTAGAAGTGTAATTAGATAAACTCACTAATTTGATAATATTAATGGATAATACAAAGATGCACTAGTTATTGTTTTATATTCAAGTATTTGTCCAACACACAGTTATTAGTGTACACAAATTAAAGACAATTATTCTTACTTAAAATAAACATTTAATGTAATTATTTAGGTGTTTTAACTATATATATGATACTTATTTGGTAGAAAAATAGGAATTTATGCAATAAGCTGATTATATTTTAATATTAACAACCTATCCATTTATATCTATTGTATAAATTTTGTTTCTATTGGGATATTCTCAGTGGTGTTTTGTTAAAAACCAGTTGAGTATTGTTTTAGTATATAAACCTCAATCATAATTTTTTTCTAAATATAACCGCTGTTTCTCAATATAACATTAATATAGAAAAGTTTTACTAATCAAAATATAATAATAGAATGCAGAAAATTAAATCCAACTATACTAACTGTTTCATTATCTGTAGTCAGTAGTGACCCAATATATAAACAAAACAATATTAGATTTTCTTGAGCCGAAACAAAATTCATGTGTGAACTACTCTATAGCGAACTATATGGATTGAAAAACGCTACAAACACATACAGAGTCTCAAAAGTTATATTGATATAACTTTTATTCAAATCGGTATAATATAACCAGTATTGTGTAGATTTTGGATTTTTATTTGAATATTAAATATTTACAATAATATTATATTTATTTACATTATATATATATATATAGTTTAAAGAATAAAGTTTATATATATATTTATATATTTAAACTTTATTCTTTTTTTATTATTAAAAAACAACAATGAAATATGAAGTATAAAGTCTGAAGTACATCATATAATATTACATGTAAAATAAAAATAAAATAGAGGGAGAAATAATTCTGAAATAATAAATAATACTGATATAAAATAACATATCAAAAGTAAAATAATAGTAATAATGAATAGATAGGTAAAGGTACAACTTTTTGCAGTGATTTAATCTAATTTAGGTTTGAGCTGAGATAAATTACTCTCGACAAAATAAAAAAAAAAAACAATTTGGAAATAACGATCGTAAACTTTATTGTTTGTAATATATTTGGTGTAGAAACTGAGATTATGAAATCTTACTAGGATCGCTTATTTTATTAAATCACCTAAAAATACAATAACGATTATTTCATCTTCGTAAAAATGATTTAGTTGCAAACAACCGAAACGAATACTGTGTAATATTAATTGGATCGCATTAAGTAGATACATTATATTGTAGTACATTAGGTTAAGTTAATATAATTCATATATAATATTAATCCACCCCATGAATTAATATTGGTTGATCATCAAATAAATTTTACTTGATTTGGATATCATTTAAATCTTTACAATACATTTATGTCAGTTAAATATTTAGAATAATACTTTACTATATACCTAATTAATATCAACAACTTATAACTATTAAACATTAATTCGATATTATGTTTTAGATCATTATATATAACAAATGTCTAATTTTATAATCTTTACGTGATGTTTTATTATTATTATTTTTGTTAAATCATGTTACCAATATAAGACATTGGGCGCAGACTGTAATTTAAAGATTGTAGTCATTTTATTAATTCTGTAATTTATTACCTTTTCATGTAGTATGTAAGAAAACTAGTTAAGTAACTTTAATCTGATGACATTACCCGTTCTTCGCTTCTTTTTGTCACGTGCTATATAAAAGTAATGAATGATGGACAATTAAAATACCCTCACAGTACATAATAGTAATAACACAAAATTAGAAAACGTTTTAAAAAAATGTTAATTATTCTTAAAATCCTAACGGAGCAATTTATCATTTTCCCATAAAAGTAAAAATGAATATTATTTAGACTTAAAAGTATCGTTCGATGTTGCCTATGGATGACATATTGAATTAGATATTTATTATTCCTACTTTATCGGACACGGATTTCATGAAGTCCATAGGGGACTCGGACATTCGTCAAAATAACCAAATGTGGGTCGACGATTCATGCCAGGATTGCAGTTTACACTTGCATAAGATATCTGTTAGCATATACGTTTAAGAATTCGAAGGGGTATTTTAAATAATACAAAAATATTGAACATTTTCACGTGATTCTATCGTAAAGTATTGGATTTTGGCCAAAGTGAAGTGTATTGATAAGATTCATATATTTTTTGTTTTGTTATCGAATTAAAAAAAAAAAAAATATGTTGTATATTATTAATATGGCATGAATTACACACGTTCAACACAAACCATTCTATTTAGTTATTTTGACTGTATAAAAAAAAATACATTAAAATTCGTGAAACATATATACATAACATATACCAAGATATAGGTATCACTATGTTATAACAGTAAACAATCATTATATCCTGTTAATAATACTTTTTATTATTATTTTTTTTTTCGATTGCTCCTAGTAGAAAAACTCATCTCGTTATTGATTAGTGATTACCCTCAAGATACTCGAATGTATGTATCGCGTATTGATGTAATCCATAATTTTAGAGTTGACACAATCGATAATATTAAAAATTAGCTCGGTAATATTGTGGAATGTAATAATAATTCTAAATAATTAACTAATGCATGTACGGATATTGTGTAGGTAGGTAATATGCAAACGCATAACGTCACGTGTTAGAATGATAAATGCTTTAGACTGGTATACCAACGATCATATATAATTATGTATTTATGTCGTATTGCACTGGAAAAATATATATTATGTCTGGCACTTTACATATTTTCATCGTGTTTTGAATATATCATTCCATTCTGTGTTATTGCTGATTTTTGAATGAAAATAAATGTCTTAAAATTTAACGCGTAAAATATCTTCGAGTATAAAAAAACATTAGTTGAAAGTTTACACAAATAAAGACATTCAGAAAAATACATTTTGAGGTGCGTCATGATTAACTTTTATAAATAACAGAATTGAAGTTGTCTATGCAAGTGGAATAATCTAAATAGAATAAAAAATTCGAAATAAATATATATAGGTAATTTTATCACAAATCAGGTAGAAAAATCAATTCCATATACTTTTTGGTTTTTTGGGTCTATTTATGAATAATCATTTAAACGAAATAATGGATTTTTTATTTCAATATTTGTATTTGGTTGAATATTTTAAGAGGACGTTACATCAAACCTTTTTTTATTATTGTAATTTCAATAGTTTGATTTTACAATAATTGTTTTGCCAATGAAAAAATAATGTAAAAACCCTATTATACACAAGAGTACGGCTTAGGTTTTAATCGATATTATTATTTTTTTTATGAATATGTAATACTAAGTTGTGGATCAAATTGTTAATAATATTTAAAACTGTAAAGCTCAATGTTGTTATATGTACATAGTACACGGCGTGTGTGTACTGTGTATGCGTGTAATAATGGATAAAACCAATTACTTTTAATATGTATATTTTTTTTTTTTTTAGATAATAACATTTTTCAGTTGAAAGGTTATAATTTTTTTTAAGAAAAACGTTTATTACACTTATAATTTATAAATATTACATACTAATTGTGTGATTTAATTTAATGTCTTAGTTACGATTTAATAATATTGCATTATCATTGAACGAACTTTTTAATTTCCACGTGCAGCGAATAACGCATTAGTTTATTTATGATATTTGTATTTTTTATTTTAACCATTCGTTCGTGTTTGTCATCTTGTTTTGGAAAATACAGAAAAATAAAAACAACTTTCATCATGTTAAATATTTAAAATATTCCTTAATATTTTAAATTAATCAATAATATTACGTAATATATTATATGAATTATGAAAAATTTTACCATAGACATATTTAAACAAGGAAATTAGTCATTGTTGAATACCATTCATGCCATTCATGGACAGGTTATATAGTTTAGTGGCTTAACGATTAGATGATTTTAATATAATTTAATGGTACATATTTTCAATATATTTGTGTACACGATTCGTAAAAATGTGCATCTCTTGAGGTTGAATATATTATTATTCTAAGAAATAAGTTCTATAATATTAAACATACTATAAATATTGTATTGTACTGAATATCAATGGTTCTATTCGAAATAATGTTTTGTTTAGATTTCGACCGATGAAAAACGGAACAAAAACGTTTGTGTTGAATGTATTACGGAAAGTGAATACTCTATTTGAATAGAAATATGAGAGTTTATTTACTTTACATTATGCTTAGGAATAAATTTAAATCGTAAGTTACAATTTAAGCTTTCAAAGTTAGAAAGAAATAATATGATATGTACAATAAGCTAGAATGGTATTTTAATAAAATACTCGTAATTGAATTCTAGGAAATTAATATAAGATCACGAAAAATACATTGAACATTTCAAGGTAGTCTACTCATGATTAATGAACGTATGTTTAGTTAAAGTTTGAAGAATGGAAAAACTATCATACATAATTGTAATTGTCGATAATTATTACGTTAAGTAAAAAAATATTTTTTTTTTATAAATTTTAACAACTTTATTCCACTGTAATTTTTATACTGATACGGTAATAAAATTAAATATATATTTATATATTTATAACTAACTATCCTAACATATTTTTACATTTAATAACAAACTGTTATATTGTAAATTAAATCATATTATAATGTGTACAACACTACAAACACCATTGCAGAGACCAGGAAGGCAAAACGTATTCCAGAATTAATTGTTGATCTACAACTAACCAATATATTATTTAATATAGGTAGTAATATAATTAACAAATAAATTATGACGCATTATTGATAATTCGTATCGTTGTTATGTACCTTTTTTGTTTTTTCTCATCTGTTCATTTCTCTCTACCCGTGTTTCTCGGGAACGTTTAGGATCAAAAGCGAACCGTTTACTGATGTTTGGTATTTGACCAAGCATAAAAGGTGTTAGTAAGGATATTATAGTATTTAACTATAAATTATATTATATATTTAATTGTCCAACTGCATGATTATATCTTATACGTTTAATCTGAATTTAAATTTAAATTATTAAAGTTAAATTATTTAACACTATATAGTTAAAATAATACAATCATTACAAACGCCAATAAACGTAAATAAAAATATGTATTTTTTTTTTTTTTTTTATTCAACGATATGTTCTAACTTTGGTCGTACTGACAAGACAAGTAGCAGTACGATCGAGTGATTCACAAATTAAATTAAAATTTAATGTACTATTAGATCGTTAATATTTATTTATTCATATGGAAAAAACCTACATATTTTAGTGTGTAAATACCATTTAGATTTATAAATATAAACTGGGTAGATTTGTTTTTAGTAGCTTTAGTCGTTTTGAATTATCATACCTAGACTTTTGGTTTTATTTTACCATCTCAATACGAGAATAGCGCAGTAGGTGAATAACTATTCTCCGTAAAGCGCATAGTTCAGGTCGTTTGTCAGATAGCATGTCCTCTATTTGCTCTGACCGCATGACGTGACTTATTGTTTCATGTACATTATCCTACAAGAATATAGTTGGCAATATTCTATGACCTGACATATTATATTATTATGACAACAAGAACGTATTCAAGCGCATACTACGGGTATAATAATAATGTACACGGTAAAGGTATTTAACTTGGAGACGTAATCTCAGCATTATTATATTCGTTTTATATCATGTTTAATAATATTCATTAGTATAATATTATGATTATTCAAATAATACTCTATATGATATTAATTCGTTTTGGATTATTAAAATGCTATTATATTATTTATACTTGATATTAAATTGCTTTGGGATTATTATTATTATTATTACCACCATCGTCGTTAAATAAAGTAAAAACGAGTTTCGCCGTTGTTGAGTGGTGTTACAAAATGTATACAGCACGGTGATAATAATTCGTTAAATGGGCTTATGCCCGCTGACAAGTATCAACGGATTAACATTAAACAAAGTCCGTACTTTTTAAACCAATATGAGCCTTACGAATGATATTCTTACAGGTAAAAAATACAATTTATTACTTCGTTTAACGAATTTACTATACTTGACTTAATTTGTTGTTAATGCGTATTGAGCACGTCAGATTTTTTAAATGTATTCCATGTGATTAATTGTTTTTCGTTATGGTGCAGTGGTATAAAATAGTATAGAGTGCTGAAAATATAGCTCAGTCTAAGGAAGTAATCTTTATTATATATTATAATGGTTTTATGTCTTAAGAATTAATATTGTACAAAATGTCAAAAGATAAAGAATTTAAATCAAAATTATTTTTAATATTTTAAATTCAATAATAATGCAATATTATAGCTATGCCCTGTTTAGTGAATTAACAAATAATTTATTATTATAAAGCTTATTGATCCTTCTAAAAAGCGAAATCCTAATTTATAAGCAATCGATTCGTCCTTTAATGACACTTTATGGAATTTAAATTCTCTCTCAAAACATCTAGTTTAAAATTATTCCAGCCTTTCTAATTTATAAATATTAAATCAATATTAAACACTCCTTTTTAGTGCGTAATCAAACATACGTTACATCATAATTTGAACGTCCAAACGTTACCTATATCCGCATCCCATATTATCACACAAAACACCAATAAAAAAGTCTTCAATCACTCAAATCCTTTTATTTTCAATCTCGTTTCTGGTATACGTTACCAGATAATCCTAATATTTGTCTTAAAAAAAATTGCCATAAAATATCATTATCTTGTAATTAAAATAATAAATCACCTTTCCCTAGCTGAGATCGATTCTTTGATTAAGTGTCACTGAACGCTTCTCTTATTCATACAACCGCATCCAATTATTGTACATAATAATTGCTTATTGTATGTAGTATATTTAATATATTTATATATACAAATATATGTTATGTTTACCTAACTATACCTTTGATTTTTTTAATAATAAAAAAAAAATACTTTTGCATTGACATAATCAAAAAAAATAATATTTTTAGCTGAAACTTTTGTGTTGTTTATTTTGTTGTACTTATATACTGAATATTGTTGATATTAGAACTAAGTACAAGAGTATTATAAATTAAATTAATTGTTCGCTACATTTAATAAATTAATTGTATTAGTTAATAAGTATACCAATGTTCATTGGTGAGGAGTACGGCGTACCTTATTTATAACCAGTAAGCGTATCGTGATATTATTTCCAATAATATTTTTATTTGATATATTATGTATTATATATTTATCTGAAATTGAACTAGTGTTTACCAACATTTTTCTCTTCCTTAGGGATAAATACCTAGTAAAACAAAAGTAAATAATAATAACGATTATATCACTTATTTTTTTATATTTTTACAACGTATGACAGTTATATTTTTTATAGTAGTATAATATTTTTAGAGTGTTATAAATACTAATTATTTTACCTAATATATAAGACGAGTTTGTGGAATCTTTTAGCTATATACTCATAAACTTTAATTTGTGAAATACTGGAAAAGATTAATCATACTAAAAATGATGAAAAAAACGTGTGTATTATTCAGTATTTTCTTAAGCAAATATCCCCGAAGAAAAATGTATGGTCTGATTTACTTCTACGAAAATATAAGCAAAAATAAAAATAAAATAATTAATCGCATTTGAACAATACGGACGTTGCATAATGAAAGATCATCGTCATGTATGGAGGGTAAGAGTTACGACGACAAGTTCTGAAAGTTCCAAAATTAAGTTAATGAACATTCGAAAATTTCTTACGAAAAACAAGTCCTAATAATGCGAGTCATGCACAATCAAAGCATTCAAAGCTTTTAATCCAAACTTTAAATTATAAATTTGTTATATCATTACAAATGATAAGTCATTTATGTGATTTTCTTGACATTTTTAATTTATGAAAATTTTTTACTTTTGTTGATCGTTTTTAATTTTAATTTATCAATCAACTTAAATAAGTTATTAAGATAAATTCATATATCGTGATCAGTATTTTTTTAAATAAAATATAGCGATGACTTAGATTATTTTAGTACTTCCAGGAATTGAATATTCTTCATATTAATTTAACTTGTATAGTTTTAATATTGCCCATTTATCTTTCAGAGTATTAGAAAAAAAAAAACATCTATTTTAGCAGTTTAACTAAACTAAGTATTTTAAATTTATAAGTATAAATGAAAACCTTCAATTGTGTTAAATATTTAGCTACTTAAACTAAAATTAAATTTTAGAATATAAACACCAATTTATTGTCCTTATACAATTTAATTAAATTTTTTATACTAATTGAATATTATAATAACTGCAGTATAGAATTGTTATACTATAATACCAATTTTGAGTTTTTATTATTACAGGATGATTAACTAAGCACTAACTCATAATCTAATTTTTGAATTTTTTAAATATTCGTTTTTAAGATTTTTGGAATTTTTTTGTTTTGTTAAAAAAGTGTGTTATGGAGACACGATCTTTTGTTTTTAAATTAACTTCCTCAATTTACACTATAATTACTAATCATTTTTAAAAATATTGATATGTTATGATTAAAATTATTAGTGTTTGAGTTATTTAATTGTATTTATTGAAGGTAATACGTTTAATGATATTTGGGCTATGGTAATTAGAAAATCTTAGTAATTAATTTGAATCCATCAAAATGTATGATTTATATAAATGTCCAATCATAATAAATATTAAATTAATATTACATTATATTTTTGTATAATCATTTATGAGACCAAAAATAATCAATAATTAATCCAAGTATAAACATTTTAAAAATTAAGAAAATACTCGTAAAATGTTAATTTATGGTATACATACAATTTTTTTTTTAAATTATCTCATAAAGAATATTCAGTTAAAAAGACGATTCTTAAATAAAAGTTTATATAACTATAAGACACTACTTAAATAGTAAAAAATAATTATCTCAAGAATTTGTAAATATATTATTGAGGTATATTTAAAAAATCTGAAAATCATATCCTATTATTATAGGAAGAAATGGGAGTGTGTATGGTTGGTGAATCTTCCTTCCTGTATAAGGTATAACAAATTAAAGGTTCATAGATAATTTATATTTTTTATAATAACGAGGTAGGTACCTAGGTATTTATATTATGATGTAGAATATTTAGATGTGTTGATTTTAGTACGTTCACAAGATATTAAAATAATTATGATGATGAGCTGAACGCGTTATTATTGCCTAGAACTTTGGTACGCAACAATGTGTCTGAGGTCTTACTTTTAAGTATAATTGTGTTCGCATGCTAATTTTCAGTTACGGAACAATAAATAAATAAATGATAATAATTAAACGAAATTAAGCGAATCAAATTATAACGTGAGCGAACTAAATACACACGCATAATAATTCGTCAATTTTACGCGAATTCATTATGATTGAGTTAATTGTTATAACTTGCTGCGACTATTGGCTTTTCTACTATACAGTATCAACATCCACTGTTATCGATTTGCCTTACACTCTTCATACTTCTAGTTTACTCAACAAGCCATAACCACCCAATTGTTTGGTGTGTTTTATAAAATAATTACTACTTGCGTTAAATGCGAATTAAGCTTAGTTGCTAAATGTCTGTACACTTAGTGTTTGAATGCAATAGTCATTTGTTATTTGGACGTGTTTGATTTACCAACATGGGAAACTTTTATGTATTATTGATCTAATGACCCGGTTTAAAAATCGATTAGTGTTGTGTAGTATAAGATCCGACTTACTTCTACTCCGTTTGAGATATGGCTCATTATAATTTATATTGTACATTGGTGTATAGTTACGCGTATTATACGGGCGCTCTATAACTAATCTCTTAGATTTAATACCGACAAAACAAAACAATTAAGATGTTGTACAATCCGTTTTATAGGTACTATTATACTAGTTATATTGTTGTATATCAAAATCGTATTAATTGTTTTTCCATTAGTCCGGCGGTTCTCATTTTTTTTTTTTATATATATACCCGAATTAATGTGACGCATTTTGAAAATGTTCACTTTTCACTGGATCTATTAACCTGATTTTTTTTTTTTTTAATTTAGTAAACATTATTTTATTTGCAAAAAGTGTTACTGCTGTACATTAGGTACCTAGTGGGTTACTATTATTATGGATGTGTTAAATTTTAATTTAATGATATATTATTGTATACGATTCTAAGTAGACACGGACTGTCATCTTATATTACTAAATATGTTTTATGATATATTTTTAAAGTCATTTATTTTACTTTTAGTATTACGGTTGATATAATTTTTTTTCTGAAAATATTGCATTTATTAAATTATTACTTATTAGTTTATTAATATACATTTATACCTGCTGATATAATTCAAAATTTAATAATATCTTTCTTAACCGTAAAACACTAAAAATAGATTTATTATATAAATAGATAATATCATAAAATAAATAAAAATATAGTCATTGCGTATAAAAATATTCGTTTTTAAACTTTAAATTATTTGAAAACAATTGTAAAGACTTTTGATAGTTTTAATTAAAAAAATAATAAATAATGAGAAGATTCGTACGTTAATTCAGAATTTAGAATCTAAAAATGAATATCTATAATTATTATTTTTATGAATAGAATGATTAAGCTGATTAAGGTTTAAATACATTAATAAAACGATTTGTGTTATTTTAAATGTAATGGATACTCCAACATTAGGTTTTAATTTTAATTATTATTAATAAATATAATTTATTAATTATTGATTAGTCTTTAATAATTTTTTAGATTTAATTAATTTATATATTCATTTTTGTATATTTTAAGTGGGGAAAAGTATTTTTTCTCAGATATATTGACACAAAAGAGATAACAAATTTTATTATAAATTGTAGATGCTAGAATGAAATTACATTTTATAGAATCTACCGCTTCTAGGTAGAAAATAATATTCTAAAATATCCCTCTCCGACCGTAGATTTTATTTTTAATGATCAGTCGCGCCATCATAGTCAAATTATCTAGGTTACGTACAACTTGCTATTGCATCACTCCTACACAAACTGGAGCACAATAGCAGTTCATACTATACCCACTGTACCTACTTAGCTATGAAAGGAATTCGTGTGGCTTTCAATAATGACTCATTAATTATCTCTCTATTTCTTGAGATAGATTTTGTTTAAATAATTTTTCCCTTTTATGAAATCAACTTTTCCTTCATTAATACTCTTTTCTCCAAAAACGACTTTTTAATAAAAGCCACCCATCGTTTTATTCCTAAGATTGGTATACAAATGTAACTGAATGAACATTATTAGTCATCTGTTCGATTATGTCAATTTTTAAATATTCATATTTATTATTTTTTTTCTATTTTTCATATATTTTTTATAGTTGAGACATAATAATTTCTGTTATAATATCATTGGAAAAAAAATAAAAAAATCTACAGATTATATAGATAATACCAATGTTTTATGTTAATATTTCCAATGATTTCACATATACGATTTCCGCGTATACATATTACAGGTTATGAATATTGCATTACGATATTGCTAATAACATATTTTATTGTTTAATACAACATTGATAACATGATAATAAATACATTTTAGTATAAGATCTATTTACAATATTATGTTATAGAAATGTTTTGACAAAAAATTAGTTATACATTTATATAGTTCAAGTTAGGAACTGATCATGAGTTTAATTTTAAAATTTATAAATGCATTAAACAAATAATATATGTAATCAAAATTAAAACTATCAGTGTAAAATTATTATAAAATATTAGATGTTCATAATAAATGTAGATGCAATTATCATGCAATATTTTTTTTTAGATAAGAGTATGACAAATAAATGATTATTGATTAACAATGACAAAATTATACGCAATTTTCCAGGTTAATAGATTTATGTTTTCAGGATAGGAAAAAAATAATAATTAATACGTTTTATGCAGAAGCACTAATTATAAATAATTTAACGGGAATTCTTTCATACACGATTCTATTTTTAAAATTCTTTCTTTGACTGTTTATAAAATTTCTAAAACAAAAAAACATAAAAGAGAATTATAAACATGTATCCGAACATAATAAAATATTTACCACTTTTTGGTAACAACATTGCCATAAAAACACAAATAAAAAATAAGTGCACATTTCAACAATCCATTAAATATATTAATTATAAAGACATCTGAAATTCTATACTAACATTTCGTTAATAAAAATCAACCATTTATTGGTATGCTTAAGAACAAAACCAATTTATCAAAATAAACCTAAATATTTCTCGTGTAAGAAATTTATTTTTTTTTTAACTGTCTGTGTTATCATTTATATTAAAAACATTTATCCTGCACAATCAATCATTTTGGTTGTCTACGAATAAAATAAAAACAAATACATGAATACTTTATTTAATAATATATTATTTTTGTTATTAAAATAAAAAATACATAATATAT
Organism: Rhopalosiphum padi; assembly: GCF_020882245.1. Taxonomy (NCBI): domain Eukaryota; kingdom Metazoa; phylum Arthropoda; class Insecta; order Hemiptera; family Aphididae; genus Rhopalosiphum; species Rhopalosiphum padi. Next base: position 13,396,665 of record NC_083598.1, on the reverse strand, counting down.
ACCTATACTTGTATTATATAGAAGTGTATTTCTTATATAAATTTCTTATATTTATTAAATCACATTATGCACGATTGGAGTATTAAAAATACACCATATTTTATAATATAAAAAGTGTAAAATAACTATATTTTACAGTATTGGGATTGAAATAATTATAATTAAGTCGAGAAGTTAGGACTATGACCAATGCACGTAATATCTTCACACGATATATTATAAAATAATTTGTATATTTGTATGTGTTAAATATATATATATGTTACAACTAAAGTGCTAAATTCCATTATTTTTTGAAATAAATAAATAGATAATTATAACTTTAACTAGCTGTTTCATAAAATATCTAGTAATTATATACAATTTTAATTTTAATTCCGCTTAACCGCTTAAGTATAGAATACATTTTAGGATATTTTACTATATTTTCTCGTAAATTTTAAGTATTTTATAATTTATTTTAAACTGAATTAATTATAAGTTGATAAAACCCATTGCCTTTTAATTTTAATACAATTGAAATAATTGAACGTGGATCATCCCTTCTTCTATCAATACAGGACATTTATAACATACTATACAAATAATAGTAGCAACCACAAGTTAAATATTTAATAAACCTATCATTCTTTTTGCTCGTTTTTACAAAATGTTCTTTTAGCTTTTTCCTCTCATATTATCTAATGGGTGAATCGTTTCTTGCCTTGAGTTAATAATTTGACTTTCAAAATTTCTTATGATTGTTTTTTATTTTGCAATATCTGTCTATCGCTGGAAGATAGTCCAGCATTTTGGTACACTATCAAATATCACTTTGTATAGACTACGTTTAATTTCGGAATGTAAAGCAAATATTGTACAATATTTGCACAATTCAACACATCAAACAGCGTGATCGATGGAAATGTATTAAATAACTAATGAAATGATAGATTATATATTATGAATTAGTATTACCTATACGTTTTAGTTATTTCATAAACTAACTGATTCAACTCTTCAACTGTAACATAATATATAAAATAAATTCTATTATTATCAAATTGTTTTAAATTTATATAACATTTGAATGCAATAATAATAACAATAATGCATTTAATTTTTTATAATATTATGATTCTATTGTAGTTCATATTATTTCCGATTAGTGTAGCATAGTGATTGTATCATTGCACTGCCTAATTAATATTATGTATTTATATTAAATTGTCCTCATTTGTGGATATTTTTACTATAGCAATATATGCTGCCGAAAGCGTGGATTATTTGAAAGACCCAAGGGGAATTTCTTATTATTCTGTTTAAATTTCCATAAATAAAAATAATAATAACATATTTACATAGGTTGAATTGATTTTTGGGTGAATATGATTTGTACTGAATCGTCTACCGGGACAGTTACGAATTGTAATTCGTGAGAAGTGCAGTCAACATAAATTAGCAGATGTGACATAATGAAATGTTAATATCCGCAGAAATGAATTTCAATATTTAAATCGTTATATTTGTGTAAGTTAATAATTTTCTGAGCTTGTAAATTCGTGTACTAAAATACTCTCGAATGTAACTGTGCTTTATAAAAATGTTAAAATATACGATAAAAAAATATTAACTATGCATACAACTCATAAATATGAAAATAATAATTTTGCAAATTTTTTTTGTGTTAAATAAACATAATATCATTCTATTTTTTTCTAAAAATGTTTTGTCCATAGGTTAGTTTATAAACGTTTTTATTTGAGCTGAGTGTTCGCCATTATTTTTAACCATTTAGCTTATGTATTGATTTCACCTATTACAACATTTGTTTTCTATAAGATGGTGAATTTTTTATCTAACCTATTTCCTAAATATATTATCAATATTGTACCAAGTGTTATGCATCCGGGCTATTATCCTTTATAAAAGTTTAATAACAAGAAAACCACTCGTTTGAATTTTGATTTAGATACATCATCATTATAAAAAAAATATAAATACTTGCTCAAAAATTACAGGAAAAAGATGGGTACTGATTTTAAGATTTAAATTTGAATCTGCACAGAATCATTGTTAAATTAACACCAAAAAAATTTAAGTATTCAAAAATATTGTTTTCACTTTTCAAGTATATTTATAAATTCCAAAATTAGATTTTGAATTACTCAATTTTAAAGAAAAAATGGGCGGACGTTTTTGGTCTCCGTTGTATGACTTGGTAAAGTCAACATGCAAAAACTCAGACCCACGAAATCTGATAATATGCAGAATTATATACACTAATATACCAAAAGGAAAACAAAAACCGAAAGTTGATTAGGTCGACTTTACCACATATTAAATTAATTTGCTGGTCAATACTCTGCGCTGACTCGCTGTAATATTATAAATACACTATATGTGGTATAATAATAATGTTATATATAGTGAAGGAAAATGGGTTACGCCCGCCGGGACAACCGATGTTTGCGGTGAAACGTCGTCGACGGACTACCTACATACAATACACCGTACATTATATCATTTCGTAAAATATAGTGTATATTATTACGTTATAATATATTACAGTGTGTCGAGATAACGCTAGACGATGACGAGGTCGGCCCCGGTGTACCACCCGTGCTACGGCGGCGCGAGGAGACATCGATTGATACGCGTCTGCGGAGAGCGGAAAGACCGGTGACTGACTGGTGCAACTGAGAGACGACGTGCAATAATAAAAATGAGTAAACCAAATTATTGTTAAGACGTCGTGGAGTCGCATAATTCGTATGCAATTCGATGTACCAGTGGAATAAACGAAAATTTGTCATAATTTATACCATAGTAATAACAAATTATATAATATTGATGCAATGCCGCTGCAGTTCAGTCTGCCGCGACATCAGTGACTCACTGTAGATATAAAATTCTTGGGTGCATCGTGTCTCGATGCAGTTTAAAAAAGTCATCAACTCCGGACGATCGTGTTGTCTTGAAGATCTGACTAACTTTGTTTTATCGCTTTGTTGTGATTTCTTTTTTATGCTCTTGGAAATTTATATTCTTTAGTTGTATTTTAGTTCTTACGATACAAACGAGAATTGTACGTTTTCTTGATTAAACATTGAAGCCATCTGATGATTTCATGACGATGAATTTTTATTTTTATTCTTACGGATTCTAATTTTAATAAAAAAAAACTTTTTAATTCTTCTAAAAGGCCTATAATATTTTGATTTGAAAAATTCGTTAAGTCATATTTTTAAAATAATAATGTTATTGTTCATTAGTTCTATATTTCAGTAGTTATTTTAAACGTTAAGTGATATGTCTAATAAATTGCTAATAAAACGTTTAATTAAATATTAATAGTTTATCAAGCACAATTTTTGTATCACATACCAGTCACTTTTATTCATTTCCTGCTTATTATTTATGTACGTTAATATGTGATAGTTTTTGAATAAACATATAGCTATTGAAATATATTAATTATATTTTGCATTATAATTAGAAATTCTGTTTATTTTTAAATCAATAGTTTAATAGGTAAATAAAATACACCGTGTGTTTTATAAAATAGTTAATCAAAAGATTAAATATTTAAAGTTTGTAGCACAGGCTTGAAATAAACATCACGTAATTGTCGTAAATATATAGACATTTTATTTTTTCTATAAAACTGTAAAAATAATAATGAATAAATTATATTGTGGACAAAGCCCTAGTTCTATGAAAAGGTTTTGTTTTATTTTTTTTCGTTCTAGAAACTTGAAGTTTTAAATTTATTTATTGATTCACTGTATACGTGATGATATTATTTAAATTATAAGTTAAAGTAATTATATATCTAGTTTTAAAATACAATCAATAATGCAATTTTAAAATGTATTGAAATTATGCTTCTAATGAAAAATGATATATTAGAAAATAAGTTGGCTTATGTATATATTATTTTTAGGCGTTAAAAATCAAAAAATGACTAAAAAAAACATTTAACAGAACATTTGAAATAAATAAAATCACTACTTCAATAAATTCAATATTAATACACTTTAAGTATAAAACAATATTTTTTTATATTAATTAGTGTTTGTCGATAAAATTTGACTTGTTCATTTTTGTTTTTTATTTTATTAAAAATCATAAAATAATATTTGTTTCAAGTGGAAGAATAAATAAATAATAATGTTTGATGAATATCAGAGCGTTAAAATAGTTCACCGCCATAATAATATGTATAGTCATTCAGTAATTGAGGTAGTAATGGAGGTGTTGCTGTTGGATGAATATGAAATTAGTGTATTTATGTTTGAATCTCAGTTTATGCGCTTGTAATTAAGTTACTATCTTAATTTTGTTAAGAAACACTTGGCAATGTATTTCAATAATATAACATTATACCTATGTAACATAATAATAATTTTTGTAACATATATTTATTGTATTAGAATTGCATATACAACGCGCCGTCTTATAGAAATATAAGATGTATTACTGTCACTGATTATGCTATTATTAATTTTAAAGATTATACAACAGTTTTAATACTGTTTTTTTTAAAATATTATTATGAGTTTGTTTAATTGAGTTAAAAAGGAAACATTTTGTTATTTCGTAAAAGAATATTTAATTAAACATAATATATTTTCTTTTATTATTATTTTATAATACAATACATTAATTCCTAATGTAACTTTAACGCTTAATAATGTTTAGTCGACTTTTTAAAAGTAATTCGATTACATTATTAATAGAAAAATTTGTTTGTACACTACAGTTGAAAGCTGTTTGTTAATATTGTAAAATGAAAACATTTAAATGTATGTCATTTTATACTCCAAATGTAGTGAGGTTTTTGTTTACAATAATTTATATTATTCAATTCAATTTTTTTAATATTTTTTTTTAAACAATTTTATTTAGGTCAGTGACTATGGTTCAAATAATTTAATGCAGGTTTTTTATCAATACATTGTAAACCAAACACATTTATTTCTAATAATATAAGTTTTTAATCAAATTCTTGACCTAACCTAGATTTGGACTTTCAATAATTTATTTTAGTAAAATAACTAGTTTTTATTTTTTACATTTGAAATTAGGGATACAACTAATGTTTTAGAGCTTACAGTTTTAATCATTCTTCTTTTAAGTTTATTTATAGAAAAGTATTATTATACTTTAGTCCGTTTTTTTTTTTTTTTTTAATCATTATTGCATCGAACGTGGATTTATCGAAGTTTTATATTTATAAAAGTTTTATTGTTAGCCTTTTATTCATCCCAATAACAGCCGAATTCGCATATGATTTCCACATCAATATGTATGCAATAACTAATAATATATTATTATATTATTATATTGTTTGTTTTATATGTATACATATATATAATGCAGGATCGACGTACTTATATACAATATACATAGTTCAGTTACGCAGTGCCTTTTTGTATTATTGTATTTTTTATCATTCAATTATCTGATCGTTTCATAGCTTTTGCATAAAATAAGGTGACTCTAAGTATATGTATACAATATACATAATACATATAATATAAAAAAAAAGGGACGAAAAATTCTGACCTGAATACAATGAGAAAAAGAACCCCCTAGATATAGTTTAATATGTTTTACATTTTAAGGATACCATAGAGATAACGGTCTGTGTGTGGAGTCAATTAAAATTTAAGTTTGATAAGGGCGATTATCATGCGGGTTCATATTATTATTTACACTATAAAATATACGACATGTATTAAGTTTAAAGTTAATAATAACATTTTGTTCGTTGGCACTTAAGATTCGTTCCTCAAAAACGGGTTTTTATAATATTATAACGTTGGTTTTGACACAAAACTGTAAGAATATTGCTTTGTATTTGGTTCGTGTAGTACAGGTATTTTTCTTTTACGTGAATATTAATTTAATCAAGACGGGTTCGGATCTCCTAAAAATAGGACAAAATGCGTCTCATTTGTCGCGATAACAACTAAAAACCATATAACATTATGTCTACAGGAAAACGCATTGTGTGGCCCGAGCCATATTATAACCTAACGTATAATGGCACATAATTATAGTCAAAAAGTCTATGTTTCAAACCATTTTATACTATCGGGTAATTGGAATTTTTTTGGATATATAGAAGATTTTCTGATATATTATACAATATACAATTAATAATTAACTCCGTACAAAAAGTGAAATCAGATTGTCGCGGAGTGTTAGGTAACCGACAATAACCGACGTAGGTAATAGGTATACCGACTGCTGACGAGAGCATATAATTTTCCATCGCCCATTATTCGCAGTCACCTCTACATAATGTTTAATAATGTATTATTATATTTATAAATTTATGGCTGTATTGTTATGTACGACGCAGGTACACCACCGCTGCATTGGTGTCATCCCTTCTTGATCTAACGTGATTTTTCTTATGCGTCGTGTCTGAACGAGATAATGAGCAATAAATAATGTCATTCAGCGTACAGAGCGTAAACGATATTTGAACGTACTATGAAGTTATACGATCGTTTGACGTGGGGGGAGAGGAAGTGGCGAGAGTCGCCGTTTTTGACTCGATCATAATAATATACGACCACCGAGGCCACGGGAACAACATCGATCATTGTTAAAGTTTTCGTAAAACAAACGCGCCTCACACGGTATTCCTCTTTTTTGCACAAAATATATTCGAGAAGGTCGCGTTCAACGTTCTACACGTAAATTCATAGTCGTCGTCGTAGTCGGTGGCGGCGGTCAGCGTTGAGATTTATCAGGATACAAATTCACTCGCATTTCCTCTAATCTTGACAAATGTTACGTATTCTGTCTCAATAGCGTTGTCGTCCACAAGACGTGCGTGTACAATTGATGGGTCGTCCCGACGAAATTGTCTCCGTGAGTGCACCTACCCATCTGCTTGCCTGCCTGCCCACCTATAACCTATCTACTAGTAAGCAACTTCCGCCACAAGGATTTAACTACGACCCGTAATAAATGTACGCAATACAACCCACCGCGCGGGGCAGGTTTCGTAAAACGTTTTCAGATATTTCATTCGCTTGTTCAGTACCTTGCGTGATGTTGTTGGGGAGGGGGAGGAGAGGAGTATAGCTTGTCAATATAAGTGTAGGTATGTAAAAAAAAACTCACGTAAGAGTATTCTGCAGTAATATAAATTATTCACCGACAATCAATAATATTAATTGCACCTAATCATTATCTTAACATCGGTTTTAATTTATTTTAAGTTACCTTAGGATTTCATTTCTAATTAACAACGTCAAAGAAATTTTATCTCAATAATAATATCTTATTAAGTTTATAGGTAAACCATGTCATCAAAATGTTTAGTATTAATAATAATATAAAAATATATTGCTCGTATTCGTAAATATATAATAATACAATTTATAGATATTAGTTTTATTTCCGAAAAAAAAAAAACAAAAAAGTACTATTGTGTGTGTGTGTGTGTGTGTGTGTGTGTGCGTGTTAAACTTTACATTTAAACTGGCCGCAACGTATTCGAACAATAGACATAGAATGCGTTTACGCTGCAAACGAGCTCGAATTAAATATCCCTGAAAATTTAAACGCTCGCGCTTATTGTAAACCACCAGCGATATACGTGCCTAAATTATTATATTATATTAAAACGTATTGTAGACCGTTTAAAAAATATTAGTTCGTATTAAATTCATAAATCAAGGTAATTTTAATTAGCCACGCAAAGTCAGTTGAGTCGTAGACGGTTTGCACACAATGAACTGAATAGAACAATGCGAAATATCAAACCTTTCGTCGTGCACCCTAAGCGCATACATATTATATATAGTATATATGTATATAAATATCTACATAATAATATAACATAATAAAATATTTATTTATTTAGATACCCACTACCTTCCGCGCGACTAATATTCATATTATACAGAGCAAGATAGCTATTGTATATACATACGTGTATGAATATTATTATTATTATTAATCCTGTCTGTGGAATTATTGCGAAGAACACGTTATTAGGTTATCGTTTGTGTTTGTATGATTGTATGTATATCAACTACAGTGTAAACAAATTACAAGACAACTCTCGTTTATAATGAACTTTTATAACATATTAGATATTAGTAATAATATATGCTAAATGTTAAATGTTGATTTATTATCATAAGTTATAATCTAATTGTCGATATCAATTAATAAATTTCACTTTATTTAATAATGAATTTGTTAAAATTCTGATTCTTGGAATTTTAAATATACTTAAAGACTATATTTTAAAATTGTTGAGATTTGTTCTAATAATTAAGAACTTGCTTGTAACAACTCTGTTTTCTTTGTAAATTATTTAGAAGATAATTTGTTGCGTAGGTTAGATTTGTAGCGTTGACGTAATAAAATCAAAATTTTAACTGCAATCCATTATAGTTGATCTACCTATTTCAATATTATCATAAAATATATTATGCTAATGTTTTGAACTATAGTCATAATACCAATGCGGTCGGCAGCAGTTGCAAGTATAATTTTCAAGCATCGCAACATCTGCCGACGCTCGTTCCTATTACTCACCACTTCGGGACACAAAAAGTACGACTCGTTCGACTCGTCTATCTCACTACGGGATATTTGGGGTGTAGGATCGAATTAGCTGTACGCGTACTTGCGAACTGGTGCGATAAAGGCCGCGACTTACTTTGGCGATTTTCTATGACATCCAGATCCATGACGACGACCACAAACCATTACAAGCGACAGAGTGTAATGTATATCAGTATTTCGATTCAATAAAATTACTTCTCTCCCCAACACCAATTTCAACCGGAAAACAACAAACAACGATCGAAATCAGTAAATATCTGGTAACAGGCAATTCGCTTTGTATTATTTTTTAATTAAAAAATATTGTTCTATATTTCTCTCTGGTTTCAGTAATATATATCATAATACTTTTGTAAATACAAGCTCTAATATTAGGGTTCACTCGAAGCAATCGCGAGAGATCCTTTAAATCAAAAAGTTGTTAAAGTTCATACATTATTTATTTGACTTACATATTTTAAAATAGTTACTATAGACGTGTATATTAGACTTTGAATACTTAAAATTGGTGGTTTATGGCTCTATAATAGTACATTTTACATATGTTATACAATTTTGACTTTTTGAATTTCGATTTTTAACAGGTTGTAACAGAATTGCTCATATAGTTGGCGTAAGAGACCTATCCCTGGGTAATGTGTTAGATGGAATAGTTGAGAAATTAAGGGTGCATCATAGAAAGTTTATTATTATAGGCATGTGAATCATTGTGGTCTAAACGTTACACTATAGTATTAATAAAGAGTGGCTATATTCGTTAAAGTATCTATAATAAATAATATACAGTTTCGTTGTATATTATGTATAAATAAAATAGTTGACGCCACAACCAAGTGTAATTAAACCGTCCATAGGTTTACCTGCAGGGAGTGACCAGTTGCAGTTACGCATAATGTTGTACTAATGTAATAGTTGTAAACGATAGTAAAATATTTAGTGGGTGACTAATGACATATTATTATTTGAATTTTGAGTGAGTGAGTGACTGAAAATCTTACGGACTTAATTTATCTTAGCTACTAAATCGTCACTGGCGTACTTAGTAGAAATATCTTGTGAAACATAATATTATAATGATAATATAATGACTGAACAGTCTGAACATTACACATAAAGAGCAATTTTCCGGATCATTTAATTTTGTAATTTATTTTTGAAATAAATTTGTATGTTAATTTTTAAAAATAGATATTTTGATGTAAAATACATTCAATTAATTAAGATAAATTTACGATTTTGTAGTGTTTTAAAAATTATAATTATTTTTTTTTCTTACGGTCAAAACTCTTTCATATTTTCTTTGAATATTAATGGATTATAGAATAGAGCTAATATAGTATTATAATTCATTTTGAATAAAATTATTGACTGGGATGAGACAAAGACGAAATACCATTAAAACTTCTTTATGACTTTTCATTATAGCAAACTACTTAGCTACAGACATTTAAAGTCTGCTTGTGACGTCATAATTTCGCCGCTGCGATGAACCGTATTTATAGCAGTAACATGTAGATTTTACGACACGCACTGTTTGAATGTCCTTTGAACGTTTGCAAAAACAATAATATAAAATATTTTAAGACCACACTCTATGTTTTCAAAAACACAAGAGGTTTATATATGAGCGTACAAAAGAAAATTGTTATTTTAAGTTGATATGAAACAATAATCATAATAATAATAATAATATATAGTAACAGTTTCTGTATGATGGTTACTCAAGGTAATTCGAAGTATTTATTTTTCTTATACAAACACAATCATATTTACCAATAAAAAATCCAGTGGCTCTCTCCGTGTATACAATATTATATTTTTTATAGCATGAAAACGTTGTATGAAGATATTTAATGTATCAATTCCTGGGATAAAATAATATTTTATATCGAATAGTTCGCTTGAAAATTCCTTAGCGTGGAATAGCATAACAATTATATACTCTCATATTATTATAACTTCGATCTCCGCAATGTTTTTTTTTTTTGTTCGCTTGCACATAACTATTATATTAAAGGTTCTATAATGTAATATAATGTAGCGTGTACTCTGTAAAGAATAATAGGCACACCATAGTATCGCAAAGACTAGTTTCAAATAGGTTTATATATATATATCGATTATTATTTGCGGTACAATGCGGTTGCGTATTATACAACTTATCGATATAATATTATATTGTGTTATGATATATGCGTATTGACGATATTATATAATCATTGTGTACGTGGTGGTTAATAATATATTCTACTAATTATAACGTAAATCTATTACGATGCGCTGAGCACACGGAAAATTCGATTACGACGTGATTAAATTTTAAACGGCTGCCGGGGATAAAGTGTAAATTGATAGGTCTTGCTGAAAGCAAACGTCAACAATTTCGAGGTCAGAGCGCGTAAAAAAATATCGGATTAGGTTTGCGGTCTTATTCTTGTGCGCGCACGCGCGTTCGCTTCTAATCAAGAAATTGCGACCCGATCGACATTACGGTTTTAAATTTCAGTCAAATCTAATATATTTTATCTCTCGATCGCGAATACTTGATCCGTTTGTTAGCACGTAGGTACATACTCGTCGATGGCGCGTACACGCAGATCCCAATATTACAATGCATCAACGTTTGTTGGTATACAACTTTTCGCTATACTAATATAATGTACGCCGTTGACCGAGATTTGAATTGCGAGTATATAACTATACACGACCGCTCGTTGGGGTAGACTTTAATATTTCAAATTACAATCCAACATCGCTCGTTTTGTGTGTATAACGTGACCGCAATGATATCCATTTAGCATTTGATTAGCAAAACTCAATTTCACTAATTGAGATAACGATTGATTTCACGTACTACTAAAATTTACTTTTCACTCAATTCGGCTGTATTGTATATATCTATAAATATAACTGTGGTGGGAGTGCGTTAGTATTACTTCTATCATAGACACATAGTTTAATGTAAAAGGTTATGCAATTTTAATTTAGAATGCCTACATTATTTATAACGATAAAAAACTTTTGAGTTACCTTATGATTACTTTTTTATAAAAAATACGAGTAATCTTAGTAATTGAACTGGAGCGATCGAAGTTCGTATGGATCTACCGTGATCGCCATCCCACCCGTAAAGATTATAGTGTTGAGTACTTATTATTTGAGTGAGTGTTTATTGTATCCGAAAAATAAACAACGGAACAACGAAACTTTGACAACCACTCGATTTAATAAAAAAAAAAATAAGAGCTAAGTTGACAGTGAGAAAAATGTAATTTTCATGTAATATTAGAGGATTTGAAACGTTTGTATAGTTTATATTTTGACAATGTTGTAGATGTTTAAACGACATATTTCAATAACTTGTATAATATTATTATGGACTGCAATAAATTCTGCACAGACAAAACATGTAACTATACATATTTTTACTATAGTAAATTATATCTGAAATTTAATCATCGGGATAAACGACTACAGTAAAACGCACCTGACATTTTGACTACACGTAAAAGGTCGATTTTAAATTCCAACTAGACTTTTATTATAAAAATACAAAATATATGTATGGGAAATCCGTCCATTAAAATTTTTGATGGATATTATAGCTTTTATTTTAGCTTAACTGTATTTTTTTTCGTTTAAATTTCACTGCAATTGTACTGACCTTAGAATAGTACAAATAATTATACCTACTCTGTGCCCTAAATGAAAAAAACTATATTATACATATGATAGGGATAATTGTGTTGCTTTATGATAAGGATATATGTATGAAATTGATTTGTGCATACCTGTTTTGTTTTATACTATACTTAAGTTTTAATTTAATCACAAGTAAATTAATCAATACAAACAAATACAATATATGTTAGTTTTATTTAAAATATAATATAATATAAGATAATAAAAGTCATTAATAAACATCGATATGATTGTTAAAATTGAGGTACGAAAAAATCCGTTTACATGATTGAAATACTTTGAGGTTTGCTGTGAATTGTGATTTGCGAGCAACCATTTTTTTTTTTTTTTTATTAAATCAAATTATATTTTTCAAACAAATAAATATTTGTAAGATTATGAAGTTTATATTAAAAATAGAACTTAAATAATATTATATTAACACTTAATTACCAATTATATACAATTGGTATCGCTCAATTTTTAGCTATAACTTATCGAACGCTAATAATACAGTTGATTGCATTCAATTGTCTCATATTATACAAAATTAAACAAATAACGTGAAATCATAATAATATGCTTGTGGATATCATATTTTTGAGAGCACCTAACATTATTATAGAGGAAATATTTTGTAATTATAATACAACTTGACTTGAGTTTTAAATTTGGTCTTGTGGCCACAAAAATGTCATTCATGTTATTTTTTTTTTGATAACATGGTTTATAAATGTTCAGTGTCCGTATTCAATGCAAATTATGACATTACATGGGTGGATATTTTATTTCACTTTCAAATTTTTAATAATTTAACATCAGTTTAATATATTTTGGAGGTGCTCATGTCTCACGTTCATAAAATACACGGAGACGCGAGTTTCTTAGACAAATTACAATTTCTTAAAATAAAACGGACTTGATGCTTGAAGCGATGTATACTAAATTAGAATATATTAATGTAGTTTGTTTGAACTGACTGGTTTCAGCTTATACGGAGTTATTTTATACCATTTAATTTTGGTGTATTATGAATAAAATTTAATTATAGTTCGCCATTTTCGGAAAAAGAAATAGTCGTACACCAGGCCGACATGCAACTATAATATAAGGGTAGACTTTTGTATGTGGTTTTAAAAAAGAACCTAATAATTAAATATATTTCGGAGAAAAAAATTGTAAATTATGGATTGTTGCGCAGCCAAATAATACAAAAAGAATGTTTTTCACTCTCCCTTATTGTTAGGAATATTATAATACGTACTTAGTTGCGAACAAAATTTAATGTGTAAACATAATCTATTTAAAACACCCAAAGAGAAACAAGTGTGTTTATGTAAATATGGCACCATCATGGTTAGCATAACCACAAGAGTTATAGTGATTTTCCATTATAATGTAGTTGCACGATTGTCTGTAGAAGGGATGGAGAGGAATCACGGGGGCCTTACAAAATAACGTTTACCACACTAACGCGCTATCAATTATCATAATACTATATATTATATTTAATGATAAATCGTAGTTAGATTCTAAATTCAGTTTTAATGACATATACACGAAATGGATAAATGGCTAATGATACTATCCGTCCAGTGAAATTAGTCTCCACTGTACCTTCATCGTTTTAGGCGAACATTATCAATTATTATCGAACCAGAAAATATTAATATTAATCCTTGGTATATTATTACATTTGGAGGAAATGTACCACCGCAATGGCGGTCGTTTCAAATTTTCCATTAAGTCGTTTGCAGTTTATTTTTAAACATGTCACCATTGAACTATAAAATATATGGAACGCGCATTATATAATAAATTCATGTATTGAAAAGTTATATTAATTGAAATTATGGAATCTACAATTTTGATTCAGTTAGCAATATTTTTATTGGAATTGCAATTACAAAAATAAAATCCTTTATAATATTGAGTCTATGTATTATTTCTTATAGTAATATACAATAATAAAAATAGAATAAATATGGCGCTATCCAATAGTGGGGAAAGTTTATCGGTTCTTAACGCGTTCCATATATTTTACAGTTCAGTGCATACCGCGATGACTGTCTTTGATATTGAAATAATATTTTTCTCCATGCATTATAATATTAGTGAACTTTATAGCTATTTATTAATGTTACTATTCAAAATGTGAAAACAATGATACTATTAACTCTATGAGTTATTTGTTACTATTGTGGCACAAAATAAATCAGATATAATTTTTCGGAAATTGAATTTATGGGTATTGTATTTTTATTATTATTATATTATTATTAATGTGGGGGGAAAAATAGACTTTTAAAAGAAATATTATAGTTTAAGTAATTAACTTTATAGGATTATTATTTGTTTTATAATATCTGTATTAAAAATTGGATATTTTACCGACTGTCTCGGACATGTAGTAGATAATTACTAAAAATGTTAATACCATGCCTATCGGCGTTGACATGGAAACCAAAAACAACACGTGTTTTATTATTTTAAAAATTGAGCATTGTTAGAAAAAAAATAAAAGCTGTTGGTTTTTTGTTCGTAGATAATATGTACGATATAATACGTACATATATATATATATATTTACTACATATTATAAACTACACTACATACTCGTTAGGAAAAGTGAAGAGCTGATCAGCTGATTATTAAACAGACTATAGAAATGACTACCTATTTACACTGTAGGTGTGGCTCGAATCATGGATGAGTAATACATAATTTGTATACGCGAGAGGTATTTAAACCTACCGGAATTACGAGCGAAAAAAAGAAAATATATTATTATTATTATTATTATTATTATTGCATATATCGGGTGCACATTTTTTTGTGAAAAATTGCATTGATCTTTTGTGAAACTCTATTTACAATTTTGAACTATCGTATAATCGTAATTCATACTCTCGATGGGTAAAACGTAAAAAAATCGTAATATAATAATTTATATTTATATTTATTATGTAATGAAATCAATTTGTATAGTATTTAATAATTGACGTGTAACGTTTTCCAATATATCATTTTTATCTACTAATTTACAGTGTGAGTTATCTACGTTATAATTTTGTGAGATTGAGTTTGTAATTAGTTCTCTCCGTCTGACGCATATAACAAATTGTTTTAATAAATTATTGTGTGAATACAATTTATAAAAATAATAAGAAATATAAGGATATTGTGGTATGTTAAGTGCTGAAAACACATTATAATGTCAATATAATACGCAGAGAGAAGTGAGAGACTATACACTGTACCTATTAAAGAAACGTAATCACGAATCTTCAGGATATCTAATGAATTTTATATTAATGGAAAATAAATGTTGATAATAACAGACTACGAACAACGATAATAATAATGTAAATGCATATATTAAACTTACACTTAGTGTAAAATTGTTGAAGTACCTATTGTCGCATTACCCGTCGTCCGTCATAATATCGCTATCGTTTCACCGTGTAGAAAAGCTCACTGATGTGTATAATAAAACTTGCAACTTGATCATACCCTCGTTTAGCTGTCTTCTGGTACAATACCTTTTTATAGGTAGTTATATCAGTATAATATTCAAAGATTTTAGTAATCATTTCGAAATCAACTGAATACAATGTAGACGATATCGTTTCGCTGCTATCGTTCGTATACTGATGTTTTGTTTCTATTTCTATTTCTATTATATTTCGAATGACACTATTATTTTTAATAACAGCCGTGACTTTTATTTGATAATATTTGTCTTTGTTAATAAAAAAATAAAAAAATTGAACACTTAAAATTCATATGAGACCAACTCTGTAAATGGTAATAGTAGTTATATACGTCATTGCGTGTGGTTAAATTATGTTATTACGTTGTAGTGTCATTTAAAAGCACTTTGCATATTGTTATGTTAACATTTACTGTAAAGTTATGATACTATTTTCACTATCACCGTATTCCATGTGATTAACACATTACAAAAATAAAGTAAATAATTGAAATTATTTTACTACTTTGCTGTGCGGTCAGATTGTTATTAAATATGGTTATATAATGAGAAGTAAAAAAGTTGTATCATCTAATTAATATTTTTAATTTTGTGAATAACAATAATACACAGTCAATACGAAATTTAGCGACACCGTACAATAGCCCTTTTATCTAAAATATTTCCTTAGAAGTGTGGTTACATAGAGAGACATATAGTCGTATAGATATCGTTCTTAAGGTAATTTCAAACGTCACTTTGATAAAAATTACATTAAATAATGTATTTGATGTAATTATCCTGTTGCGATGTTGATAATATTGGTCACAGACCGTAAAGTTTTTATAGAAAAACAATTTACATTTGCGTATACATTCTGTTATATAATATTATTGGCGTAATTGTTCATGATTATAGTTAATTATTTTTACAAAATTTAGTTTCAAAATGTTTAGAGTTATAATAAGTTCATTTCATAAAATGTATAAAAATGATATAAATGCTTAAAATTTGATGCAATTTACAGTGAAGAACTATTCAATAAAATATGCACTTATTTAATGCACTAATTATTGTGTGCGATTAAGCACCAACGCTTGTTTAGATTACGTTATCGATTTTAGATTTAAAACGTTTGTCGTAGAATGGTGTAGTCGTTTGGAAATTTTTGTATTTGTGATATATTTTTTGACGGGAGCCGTTTGGGTACCAACAAAAAATGGATAGGAGCCACATTTGGGTTGCACCAAAGAAAATATCAAACTATTTTTAAATAGCCATTGTTTATCACAAATTACGTACTTTAGCTTTATTATTATTATTATTATTATTTAAATATACATATTTCTAAGTCATAATATTATAACTTTTTTAGTTTTATTTAAATTGATTTAAGTAAATAGTCGATTTAGCAAAATGTGTTACTGTCTATACGTTTTAAATAATCTAGTTTAGATGTTTGATAAAAATAAAAGGTTAAAAAGTTATTATTAATAATATTTTGTGTCTTAACCTACTTTATTTGAGTATAAGGTTTATGGTATAAACATAATATTTTTCTAAATAAAAACAACTTAGAACTACAGTATTTAAAAGAAGATCGTACGTTAAAATATTAACAATATAATACTCGATACATATTGACATATTGTACTGTTGAAGATTCAGTAAAAAGTTTATTTAAATTATATAATTTCATATGTTTATATTGAATTTTATTTTGGTAGCTAAAATTATGATATCGTAGTATGTTAAAATTGTGTCTAAATCGTTAAACAATAATATATATTAATACGCAAATATATGTCGTATACTATTTTTAGGTTAAGATAATATTATTTCCATATTAAGTGATATAAGCCAATGGTCTTTAACTTACAGGTTTTTGAGCTTTTTTAATTTACTCAAATAATAATCAACAAGTTTCATGATTTAAACTCTAATATTCTAGATATAAAATCTTATCTTCTATCCAAGTTTGTATCGCAAAGAAATCAGTAAAATTTAATAAAAAAAAAAAATGAGATTTTTTTTATAAAACTGGTAACTGATTAGTAAAAAATAGCAAACAAAAAAAGTAAATATTACAAATAACAATAAATTGATTGTTCTATCTTTCAATCTTATTACAACTCTTGATCTCACAAAAAACCAGTTCACGATGTAGAAATGTTTTTTAGTCGAGTTGGCTTTAAAAAAAATAGCTAGGGAACCTCGGAAAATAAACCATCACAGTATGATAAATTAACGAGAGGATAATAACGAACGACACAATTGACAAGTTTTTTTTCTAAATATACATTGCCATCCATATTTTTTTAACATTTTATAATTAATTACATGTTCAAAAACTAGGTATGTAACATTTCGTTTTTCACTAATGTTATTATTAAAATATTATTCATGCATAAATATTTTTTCTATCATGTATAATTAACAGATAATATAGTTATTAAAGTTTAATTTTTACATCTAAATTGGTGTACAACAAAAATAACCATAAAAAAAATAAGTCGGTAGTTAATAGTAAGTGGACAGAAAAAGTTTAAATAAATTTAAAATTTAATCGAAAAGTCAGTTTTCAGTAGAAATTTCTAAAAGAAAACCATAGATATCAAGAGGTAACAAGAATAACGAAGATATATAAAAAGTTTTAAAGATATAAAAGGAAACCACTAGAAGATGAAAAAATATTTTTACACTAAAAAAAAATATTATTATATTATAAAATATTAAAATACTGCTGCTTTGTAATTATCCAAATAAAAGTATATATTTTACTCCTCATCATACAAATAAATAACTATAGCTAAGCCAAATGCCCTTCAAGTATAATATATAATATTACGACTATATTATAAATTATGATGTAGTAAAAAAGTTTTAGGGTTATTATATTATGATAGGTATAATAGAATTATTGTTAAAAATTGTTTCCGATAGTTTTGTAATTTTATATCACGTTTATAATAATATTAAATAAAAAGGTAAGACAAGTCTAACGTTTATATGATTTAGTAACAAAATAAATAACATTAAAACAATTTATTTACAAATTGCTATGTAAATGTTATAAATATACCATAAAAGTGCAAACTACAAAATATATTTATTTATTTATTCGTATTGTAATAATATATTATATTATAGTATACATATTTTGTATTGTTTTTAATTTCAATGTGAGCAAAAATATCGTATTAAGAAAAACATTATTACATTATATAGGTATGCCGATATAATATGTAATATATATTATGTGTTACTGTTGGTGTCTTCCATGAATTCGGTGATTAAATAGTAAAAATAGGATAAATTCACTCGCAGCGGACTGAATATACATAATAACTTCGGTTCTTGTTAATATATATATATATATATATATTATATATTTTTTTTAATATACAAATAGCAATTTATTATCATATTAATTCGATAAAAAAAATGATAATAATAAAAGATATTATATATACATGGATTTATAGTTAATTAAATCTATCGACTTTTACTGTTACATCCTGTTTATACAGTTTTTGGGAAGTGGCTGGACTGAACATGTGTCGTCAAACAGTTTTCATAACAAATGGAAAAACAAACAACTAATCGGCGGTGACAAACGAAATTCGTGGTAGATAGATAATTTTAAATAGGATATTTTGTTAAAAAATCATTTGTATATTAAATCCACGCACTCACACACATGTATACGAAAGGGGTACATAAAATATAACGATTAAAATGTGATCAATGTTAAACACGCACTTTGAAAATGTATTCAGTGCCAGTCTTAATAGCTGTATTATAATTTAATAACGTAACCAAAACCTTTCTTAGCGATCTAATGATGTGTGGGTCGTAAATAAAAATGGAAAGACTTTTATGATCACTACATTTGATAACAATATTCCAATCAAGACCAATTTTAAACCTACATAATACTTGGGTAATTGTTGTTTTTATTTAATTCAAAATCATTTACGCATTCGTCAAAAACGAATTAACAACACTAATGTTTTTTTGTAATGAATTAATTAATCATTCCATTATTACATTGTAAGTTTATTAAAGAACTATTATATATATATTAAATATTAATATTTTAATTTCCAACATTTGATTAGAAAATTATCTTTGGATCAGTTAAATTGAAAATTGTTTACATATTATTTTAATAATTTTTGTAGGTAATCAAACTTGTAGTAGCGTGTTATATGCTGAAATATTTTAATTTTAATAAATAAAAAAATAATTTTGGTTGTGCCGTATAAATTAATAAAATAAAAAACATTGTGGTATTATTATGCCAAAGACAAAACGTCACTTTTTCAAAAAAAAAAAAAAAAATATATTAACTAAAACTTTAACCTAACCAGAAATGTCAAAAATTGATATACATAAACTTTACGTTTTGATGCAAAAAGGCTAAAACACCCGAAAAAGGTCCTGATACTCAGAATCAAAAAAGCCAATAAAATAAACGATAATTCATAAGCGGAAATGTCAATAGAAAATAACGACACCTTCATATTTCTAAACCATAATATATTTCCATTCAATCGTACACGCTATTTTTAGTTTTAATTATTTGTACGTCTTATATAATTTTAAAATAACTCGAAAAAAAGAAGAAGTAAAAATCAAAAATAGCAATTACAACCAAATTGATTTATGTGGAAATCCGCACACTAATAAGTTACACAAAATAAGTATTATAAATTAAACAAATATAATCTTAATTTGTATTTATTTATTAAACTATTGAGTAAATATATTATGAAATTAAACATAATAACCTAAAATATAAAAGTATATTTTGTATATATAAAAATTTACTTAACCTTACTACGATATGATATTATTAATTGCAAAATAAGAACTACAAAGTAAAAACGATGTAGTGGTGTGTAAATATTTTAAGATTGTATTTTCCAATACAAATAAGACTGTATGCTTTTTTAATATTCAAAAGTAAGATTTATGATCTTTTAAATATAATAAAATATATGTGGTGCATTATAAAATATCTAAAATGGTTCAATATGATATTATTTGCTTCATTAATTGGTTTATGGCCTAACCTAACTGTACACGAATGATAGTGTTATAACAATATTGTGGTTTCTCTTACACGACAATTGAAATAAAAATATCGTTGAATGTAACTCGAGTTACGATTATTCAAGAAAATATTAAATTATATTATTCTCCAACAGGTATTTTTCTATAAAATACCTATTATAATCATTAGAATTCACGTGCAATACATTAATAACGTCCATCATACAAAATTAAAATTAATTGCTTAATTTTTATTATTTGAAAAAAAAAATTGAAAACCAAATATGAAAATGTCGACTTATCTCAGTATTCTGATTATTTCATTATAAAATTAGAAGTTATAGGTGTAAAGATACAATTTATTTGACATTAAAGAATAATATCTGGTGATTTATAAAATAAGGCTATGTTTTATCTTTTTATTTATTGTTTTCTTTAATAAATTTGGTGAATATTTAAAAATATATCCTTTTTACTGATGATTTCAACTTCTTGAGTTGAGTAAAAAATGTTGCCTATTGCTAGATTATTCAAATCAAAATGACGTAAATCTTTTACTTTATTCGGTATCGTTAATGGTCTTTTTTTTTGTCTGGCGTGTGTTAATGTAGATATATGAGATTTATTTTCATTGTCTTTAAAAACTAGGTTTTTAAAAAAACAAAAGACAATTTTAGATCTTTATTTTTTTTTCTAAGTATTTTGGAATTAAATTATAATGTATACAAAAAAAAAAAATGCTTTACGTTGATTATTTACAATTTATACTAAAGATTTCGGTTAAAAGAAATTTATTCTATCCCACAAAATATACGTACTATTAAAATATACGAGATGTTTTACTTTTCTGTCACTTTTTTCTATATTCTGTCGGTGGTCACCCTAGTCCTTAACATCCACTGTCCAATACGTTCTCTGTAATATTATATATTCTCTGCGTATTCAACTTTACATTACCATATTTTTTACTCAACATAAACCTTTTTATGTTTTTCTCTTTTCTGTGAATCGTCCTACGCCTGGTAAAATACTATATATATACTGCATCTCCGAGTATTTATTTATATTATATTAAGACCAGGTTACGACCATTATGTGCAATCATTGTATATTAAATTCCTGTTATAAAGAATTAATAATATATATAAAAAAAAAATGAAAAACTTGTGAATTTTACATTTAATAGCACATATTATATATTTTGTAGGTATGTGTTAAAAATATTTTCAGTTCAAAATATGCAAAAAAAAACATTTTTCTTTTCATTAAATATTATCCAATAGTTTCTTTATGGCATTTTGAGTACCTAGTAATTACTGACAAATGTCAAAGAATCTAGAAAAGTGTTGCTTACATTTCAATTATGTGACGAATAAATAAATAATATTAATATGTGAAACAATTTAAATTTATTAACTTCCACCTAAAATTGTAGTACCATGTGATGAATAATTTATTGGTGCATATTTTATTATTATTATAATACGAGTATTATGATAAAATTATCAAACCAATGATGATAAATAATAAATAAATACAGTTTATCGATTTTAAATTTAAACAATATGTTGCTTCATTTTTAGTCTTAAGTTCAATAAATATTTAAAATAGGTTTTTACAATAAATTATTGAATTTACATATATATATATATTTTAAATTAATTTTATACACGATATTTGCTTTATTTTTAAAAATAATTTCTCACGTCACATAATATATATTGAGTATTATTTTATAATAAATACTTAGAAGAAATTTATTAAAAGTTATACATCTTATTTTCAGTTAATGATTTTAAAATATTATTAATTATTAATTAATTAATATTTATAATTATAAAAACATCGCAATACATTTATTTACTACTATTTATATTATGTACATACATTATTAGTGTAAATTATGATTTAGAATATTAATTGAAAATAATATTATATACATTATACATGTATACATTCCTATATTTTCAATTTTTACCATACTATAACATTTGAATATTTCTGGATTTTAATTTTTTTTACTAACTATTCATTTCGCGTTTCATCGACGTCCATAGAATTCATAAGCAATTCTTCCAATTATGTGAATATTTTCAGAAAATCTATACTCTATAGTCTATAGTATTAGAAATACTCCACCATTTTGGGATGAAGGAAAGGATGAAATTCCGCTCTTTGCAATATCGTTGACGGCATGAAGGATTATTCCCTCGGTTGATATGAAGATCTCGCTCTTATATACTAATATATATGGTTCAGTGCACTATTCAATATCTTTATATCAGAAATACTGGAAGTGAACAATTTTAAATGACTTAACTATACCCGTAATGCGAAGACCCTAGAAAAATATTATTTATCGAATATTAAACCTCATTTGAATTTTTATCATTCGATTTAGATATTTTCGGAGTTATACAACTCACGAGGCATGTGTACACCATATTGTTTCTTTTTATGGAGAAAACCATTCGATTATCACAGTTGGTCGAATAGTATTATACTATTCTGGTGAAAATGCAGAAGACGTGAGTGTATTTAAAAACGTCGAGTAAAACACATGAAAAATGTTGAATATCATCTTCTTTGTAAATCGTTTTTAACAATATACTATTGTTAAGATGTCATCGTGAAGCATATTATGATACAGCTGTATTATTATATATAACACGTTTAGGAAATTTATTTTTAATTAGTTAATTAATTTTTTTTTGTTCACCAACGTACGGGTTTATATTCGATTTCACTTTTATGTTTTAATCGTCATCACCATAATATTATATCAAATGGTGAATAAAAAGGTTGGGTTTTTTTTATCGCGTCTCTCTGCTCGTCTGTTCTCGATTTAAAATCGATGCCCAATTAATACCAATCTACACCTAAATAATTATATCACTGTGCGTGTTTGTCATCACAATCCGTCTAGTCGATTAGCCGTAATACGTTTTGTTTTTGATTGCACCCGCTATGCACCGTCCGTTCAAAACCTCGAATTTATAATATTATTGATACGATAACCATCGTTATTAGTTTATTACCTGCCCATAAAATTCAATGGTTTATCACTATTATTTATGTGTCTATTACGACGTTATTTTGCGGTTGTATTATTCAAACGTGTCGGCCCGTGAGTTTATCTTCGAATATACGACGAATTCGATTTGTTTGTTATTCGCTTAATACTATTAGGCTATTGGCGTGCGCAGACCGACATAACGCGAAACGCAGACGTCCCGGTTATCCCTATAGTATTGTATTTTATAGTCGGCCGCCGGCCGATTCGCATTGTCACCCCGAGGAAATCGAGTTTCCGCCCTCACTTCCGGCCTAAACAGAGTTGTGTATAATGATATTATATATGACATTACGGATGTGTAATAACTGTGCATAAAATGTTTTCTAAGGGCATGGCCTTTCGAATATAGCTGCAATAATTGTTTAAAATTTCACTTTAATAATATACCATTGCAAAACCACCTTCAAACCAGGATAAGTTTGTGATCCTCTCTTCAAACTCCATAACAACCGGATTATTCATATTTATATTGATTGCAAATTTAGTCTCTTATTGACATGTTTGAAATTTAAAATTATCTTATTATTTTTTATTTTATATTTTTATGTGTTTTGGAAGTACCTATCGGATTTTAGACTCTTAAACTGATGCAAAGATACTGATAATATTTCTGGTCTTTGAAAAGTTTGAATATTATATATCAGTTATTAGATATTCTTTATACATTTTTAATTTATTTATTTTAAGTAGAAATATTTACATTAATAAGTTACATGATAATTTATTTATTACAAGTAGAAATATTTACATTAATAAGTTACATGATAATTTATTACATAAATGTATTGTTAGCATAGCGCACTATGTGTTTGTAAAAAGAAAAATGCACTTTGTGCTTCCCAGTGCCACGAAAAACGACATTATTATGATAACAATGTAAATCAGCTATAAATTATAAGTTAGCCTAAAATTGTTTCATTAGATAAAAATCAAATAAATACCAAAATGAAAACAATAAATATTTTTTTTAAATTATTGTAACAATGCCTGTCATTAAAAATAATAAAATAATTAATATGATTAAATTAATAAATTAAATTTGTATAATTATGTGTTTAAACTTTAAACATAAATATAGCCGTTAATATCATATAAGTAATAATTATTTTATAGACAAAGTAAAGCAATTATTAAGTTAAACCAAACATAAATATAAATAAATAAATTATACATACAGATACAAAACCTACTATTAATAATAACAGTTACAGAATATAAACAAATTTTACATATTGATTTCATATCGTTATAATTACAAAAATATAATTCAAAGTTTAATGAATTATAATTATACTTACTTAAATTATTTTTTGTAGTTAATTCATTTAATACATTTTTATATACATTTTAATTGACACGTAATGTCCACATTTTTCTAAGAGCGTTATTATTATCGGTAATTTGTCATGAGCTTTAAATTCTTAAAGTTCTTTGGAAAAAAAAGTCTCCATCATAAGTTTTATATTTTCATTTGCTATATATTAATTGCTAAACAATTAATTTTTGAAAAAAAAAAATATTGACAACTGAAAATTAGTTTCTATTAAAGAATGTTTGGTCCAAGTGTTGGAGCCTAAATCTGGTCCGGTACTAGCGAGCAGGGTTTATATTTAAATAAAAAAAAGATAACACTTTGTACAACACGCTGTGTGTTTAGTCATACTACTGTTAAACGGTCGAAGTGGAATATTTCCCAGACCGTCACGTCGTGCTCGTGTATTATTGAACTCATTATGAACATTTTTAGCAATTAAATCACAGCTGTGCGTCTGAATTTTCGTGTCGTGTCTGGCGAAGTTTTTATCAGCATTTTACCCTGATATTATAATTTTTTATAAAAGATTGCCACTGAATTAATTTATACCTAATATTATATTCACCGTTTTCACGCACATATTTAATTATAAGATTAATATTTATAATTTTCAGCCACTTTTCATGTGTATATTTTTTTTAAGCAGTTCTGACTCTTTTATTGTAATATTAAACGAGTATAAGTAGCTAGATAGTAAAGTTATCATTTTATCAACGTTGTACTCAAATTAGTTGGATTTAGGTTATAAAATAATATGATATTTCGTTTATATAATATTCTATCCAATTAAACATATTATATAATTAAACAAATACAAAATATTTAGTATAATATATGGGTACTCGATATCAAATTAATAAATATTAAATTTATACTGTATGTATTTTCTACTGCCCGTGCATTATCAAATTTAAGTATTGAATTAAATTCCAATCAATTATCATGGCACACTTTTCTGTTCAAATATGCCAAAGTTATATTTTAAGCTATAATATAATATTATTAATTGCTTTGCGCTAATTATTGCTTTTTCTATGCAAAGTTATTCGTTTTTATTTTAATCGATTCGTCATGCTATATGTTTAAAATATATTGAATCGATTATTTTTCACAATAATTTATCGCGTCAAAAAACTCACATCACCAAAACTATTAGTGGTTTTCGTATAAAACTTCAAGTCGATAGTATATGCAGTATAAACATATAATATCTACTAAATGTAGAATGATATGTTGTGACATAATTAATATTATTTACGAAATGAAACGTTATTTGCGTTCGCGTGGTAATTCAAGTGTAATGTCAGATAGGTCACTATACCATGTTCTATATGTTTTGTATAGATGAATGAATTAAAAAACTGTTAAAAATATTTCAGAAAGGACTTAGTCATTCTAGAATATTGATTCTAAGTGAAGAAATATTTTTGAATTTTTACATGAAGTACTACTACTACTAATAATAATAATAAGATTTTTCCAATTTTGAAACATAACAAGATAATATGTGTTAAAGTTTTGACATATTTGTTAGTTGTTATAAGGAATTATAATTCTAGAAGAGTTTTTAAAATATGAGATTTTTTTTATTGAAATGGAAATAATAATATGGTAATATTTTTGTGATCTTTATTTTTTATTTTTTACAAACAAGGTTGAAAGGTTTGTGATTTAGAGTTTTTTTATATGGTCATTGTGATATAACTTCAATTTCATTCACATTCAATAATTTACAGTCACTAATACTCGAAATATTTTCAATGTTTATTTCAATCATGGCTATCAATCAATTCATCAGAATTATTTTTAATATCGATATTTATTTTTGATATTTTGAGTTGTTAAAACATATCAGTGCTCATATTTTGAATAATTTGAATGATTTTGTTTGGTTATATGAGAGGACATATATTGAACAATGATTAAGACAGTTAGATTTAAAAAAAAATATAATGTTAGATCAAAAAATATGTTAACAAACATAAGTTCATCAGTGTTCGATTATTATCCCGTTATTGTTTCATTGTATAAAACTGAGCATGAAAGCACACGGTGTTGACTTTTTACCGTTTTATGACTCAACGAGAAATTGACGAAATTGTTGTTGAGTGTTGTCTACCATATGATTATACAAGAAATTTTCCATGTACTTTAGGTCAAAACAATTAAGTAACTTTATGAGAACAATATAAAATTGAATGAATTATATACTTGAAATTTACATGAATACTATCGTGAAAATGTAGAAGCCTGTGATTTATAAATAATATGTGGTGTCTCGATTGGTTATTATTTACCTGTCTAAAATATTTGTAAAAATGTCGGTAAGTTATTATTGTATCATAACAATTAATTATTTCGTGAATTTCAACAAGAAAATATAATAATTTAAAACTTAAACGAAATAAAGAAATTCAAAATAGTATTTACATTAATTTTTAAATACCATACTATTATATTTCATAATATTTTTATTTTTAACATTTTATTATAATTTGGATATAGATTAATATTATAATAGATTCTGTAGTCTTTGTAAATGTGTTTTCTTTATATTAACAAATATATTTATGATAATTTGAAAATATTTTATTACCACAATGAATAATGAAAGTCTTGTAAGTCATAGCTTTTATTTTAATATATTTTTATATTTGTGTGCAATTATACAACCATCTAAAAATAGCTATATATATATATATAATAGATAGATAAAAGTAATTTCATTATACTGATTTTTTTGAATATTCAATATTTGTAGTGTAGTTTGAATTTTTTGGTTTTAATGGTTGTTCAATTATTAATTGAAATTTATATAGCTGACATTTAAACAAACCTATAATTCTAGAATTAAACTAACTTTTTGATTGTGTTGATGTAATTTATTATTATTAAAAAATATTCACAATTTGTATTCACATTTGCAAACCATGAATATTAAGTAAATTTGAAGATAAAATAAAGAATATTAATAAATATCGAACATTTAAGTGAAGAAACCGTTTACTAACAATGTCTCAATTTGGTTTTTAATTTTGTTTTTTGTTGCTAAAAAGGTTTCTATAAATAATGCGATATTATTTTTCTTTAATGTTGATTTAGTTTAAAATGTAATTATGTACTTTTTATGTCCATACATAGCACCCATTTTTTGTAAATTTACTCATCATTAGTAGGTGAAATTAAACAACTTTTTTTGACAGTGAATACTTATTATTATATTTTAATAGTAAGTACTTAAGTTAAAATATTTTATTTGTTTGTGTTAGATACTCAAATACTTTAAAGATTCACTCCATAAAACTTCCTACACTAATCACTAGGCTTCATCAATATTTATGGGTATTTTCTTCAAATTCTAGGAGATTTATAGTAGGCAATGTAGAGGATCATATTGCAGAGGCCGATAAGTATCTCACGAGGTAACAGATTATACAAACATTTGACTGATTTATGTGAACATAAATAACAGATTTGGCTTATGAAAAAATTACATACGGTGAGAAAAGAAACGATGTGAAAATGTTGTGCATTATTATTTTCTTTGAAATATTACTTAAATTTAAAATGTAATTTAATAGTTTAAATTATAAATTAACAAACAAAAACATTCTAAAACCTTAATATTTTCACGTTTGGTCTTATTCCATTATTTTTAATTATATACAATTGAGTTCCGCTTAATGTGATCACATTGGTTCAGATCATTTTGATTCTATTACTATTTCCATAAAACATCTATTTTTATTGATGAGTTTATATTTATATGCATAATTTTTAATTATTTAAAAATAAATAAATAATAATTATATTATATTGTAATATAGTACATGTTGTATTTATAACATTTAGAACAACTGAAAAGTATCGTTTTCGACATATTTTTGAATAGCTTCTTTTAACTTTTTTCAAAACAATTCTTGTTTCTTTTTAGTGAAAATTTAAAATACCATTAAACGATAAGAATTTTTTTAAAAATGATTAAATTATCCAATACTTGGTGATTCTAATAAAAAAGTTAATTTAACATAAGTAACATAAGAACTGGTTTGGTATTTTCAATTTTGATTCCAATAAACAGTTGATTCTATAAGCCAGTTATCACATTAAGCGAAACTCACTATATATATACATATATATACTCTATTATATATATACGTTATATATATTCTTCAGTGAGTTATCGTTTCATAAAAGATTTAAGTCATCTCAATTTTTTTTTGTTGAAATAAATTATTTGTTTATAAGTATATTACATGGAATTAATTAGAAACTATGAATATTAAATTTTAAATGTACTTTAAACGACAGGTTATAAACGATTTATCTATTTTGTGATGATAATATTTTATAAGTTAAAATACAAGAACGTTACACATATAAATCATAAATGAGTTAGTGTGATTTAGGTCAAGATTTGTGATCGGTCAGTCTGTGTTTGTTTGCAAACTACTTAATAATGGTATGCTCCACGTCCCTAACTTTCACAAGGTTTTGTGTGCATAAAATCGATTGTTATACTGTCCCAACTCAAACCAGATATCGCACGTTTTAACTTTGGACTTGAGTTTGTCGTGTTTCGCGAGAGCCAAGTAATCAGACACGCAATAAGGATATATTATTGTATTCTCGTTTATATCCAATACTAAATTATAATACAGTAATGCCATGTCAACAACACACAGGTGTACTTGGTAGCATCAGTTCTTTTTAATAGCGCCTTTACCACGATAAAATAGTGCAGTACATCTATCTGATCATATTATAACTATTTCCCAATCAAAATATGGAATATATTATGTATATGCACGTGTTGTTTTATATCACTATGCAATATGTATTTGATGTCCGAAATAACAGTTAAATACATCCAATGTGAATAAATCAATATACTATGATATAATAGGTTTGTACAGTGAACATATTAATGTAGGTTGAAAACAAAACTATTACTTATGGTATAGGGACTTTCTAGCATTTAATCATTATGAAGGAAATGATGAAATGGATGTACACGGCAGCGACATATTATGTTCATTGTATTAACTGTACGTGAGCCAGGTTGGTTAGGAACAGAACTAAGCTATATTAAAGTAGAAAAATTTCAAAACATTATGTGTTAACAACAGATAATAAATTAGACGTGGTAATAAAGAATGGCTAATAATGAGAAAAAATAAAAAAAAAACTGTATGAAATGTCAGTTTTAAATTACTTTATTAAAAAACAAAAATGTCATTCATTGTATGTACAACATAAAATATGACTAA
The DNA here is from genome assembly GCF_020882245.1 of Rhopalosiphum padi. NCBI lineage: Eukaryota > Metazoa > Arthropoda > Insecta > Hemiptera > Aphididae > Rhopalosiphum > Rhopalosiphum padi. The sequence goes on along the minus strand of NC_083598.1, from coordinate 13,366,210 downwards.
ATTTGCGTAATTTTTTTTGTTATTTTTTTAAAATTGAGCTAGAAACATAAATTTTTAATAAAATTATTCTACATAAATCACTATAAATACAGAATATAAATAAAGTTATACAAATTTAGCCTTATTTTTATAAAACAAAAAGATAACATTTTTTTTTTAATTTTTTTTTTTCATATCCATTATATTTTGTATAATATAATAAAAATTACATAGTAACATAAATTATAACTTTTATAGAATATATATTATTGAATAAATATTTTTTTAAGCACATGGTTTTATTCTTATCTTGTATAGGTATAATAATGTAAACAATTAACAAACATTATTTTAACAAAACAAAATATAATAATACTGTAAACATATATCGGTACGTATTCATTGTTGAACAATTATAAATAAATTAATAAAACAATTGTGTATTGTATATTGTAGTATTCTAGTATGAAGAGAAATATAAATTTGTTTTCGTGCAGATGGCCTTATTATTTTTTATCACGAACAGATTGAATATATTATATTAATAATTTTGTACCTCAGAGGAAATAATAACACAATAAATTTTGTTTCCCCCCAAAACTCAACCCAATCAATAATTATTTAAAATATAATATGTTTTAGGCTAGATTAGGTTTGGATATTTTATTAGAAACCTATTTAAATAAAAAAATTGTAACGACGTAGCTTTTTTCAACATTTCTTTAGTCGATTACTACATACTGCATGTTATATATTTTCAAAAAATATTTCATAGTATTCTGATATAAATATGTTTTTATAATGGGTATACAATAGTATTTGTAAATATGACGAAGGAAATTTTAATAAACATGACATAGGTAAAGTGCTGTTTAGCTGGTTAAAAATTCTATGTAAATATTGGTTTGAAATCGCTTTTAATCTACACGAAATAATTCATAATATTGTATAGTTTTTTTTTTTTTTTTTATCATATATTATGACATGCCAAACCTCTGCATATAACACAATCGCTGTGTATTTCCGGTCATTAATTCAGTTTGGTGTTGGTGAATAATATAATATTATTATAAATTTATATGTAGTCATCATAATATTATATTTATGGTATTTGATATTTGGGACGAGACACTGTTCGCCCAGATATGATACATTTTATGCTTCCTTTATCGTCCGCGTAACTACAATTAATATTTTTGGAAACGCTTAGGTAATAATTCAAAAACTATATATATATCCAATGTAAGTTGTACATCATTAGTTATATCTTATAAACGTTCATGAAATGTTACATTTATATGGAACAAGTCAAAGTTCACCTCAAAGAACAATTATATTACATAATATGTGTTTGATAAAAACGTTAGAGCTACAAATGCAAAATAAAAGTGTTGCCGATTTATATTTTCAGCAGAGTTCATTATTATCTGTGGTGAAGGGTTTCATATTTTTTCCACACACGAGTATTCGTTATTCAAAATATAAACATATAATATATATTTTTCTTATTTCATATTTCTACGAAAAAAAAGTATCAACTTTCATACAACCTTCACGCTTTCTGATGGCACTCGTTATTTTAACGGTTTTAAACGTCTTTAAATATTTCGTTATTTAAAAAAAATATAATTTGGAAATAGTAATAAGCAAATACGCAATCCTTGAAGTGCTATATCGTGGGAACGCGGACGAAAAGAGAAAACAATTTTTGAGCGAAATGTACAACTATGGCCTATATTCATATTTTGTAAAATGGAATCTTAAAATTAAAAATACATCAATTATACAAAAAGTCACTAGGTGTTTCACGTCAAAAACAATCTGAATGTAATACTTCGTATACCTAGTGATATATGGGTACATCGGAAATACGAAGTGCCAGTGTCGGTGTATCGCCATTTTCACGTACGACGACGACGAATCAAAACAATTTATAAAAATCGATTACAAAACACAGCAATAAAATATTATTATATACACCCGTACACACCCACATACATAAAATATATTTACACGTCGACTTGTGTCACGTAATATAATATTATAAAGAAATGGATCGATCAAACCGCGTAATACTTCCGACTACCGTCCCGGAGTTAAAAACAGTATTTCCGGATACTTCTGTCAAAGATCCAAAGACTATAATACAATCGTTACAAAACCAGTGGTAGTGGTGGAGGACGCAATCGTTGGTAGGTCGAGACGACACGGTATCGCTCCACAGCCATTCGACCGGTGTGGTGCATTGATTCAGCGGTGGTGGTGCTGTTGTTGCAAGTGTTGGTGATGGTGTTGGCCGTCCATGTGCAGTATCTTCTTGAACGATCGCCGGAAGTCCATGTTGCACCGGGTGTATATGATCGGGTTGACAGTCGAGTTCAGGTAACCGAGCCACGTTACCACGTTGACGAGCACCTTGGACGGTGGACAGCACGATTTGCAGAACGGAAAGAACAGGTAGATGACGAAGAACGGCAGCCAGCTGACCACAAACACTCCCATGATGACGCCCAGCGTCTTGGCCGCCTTCCGTTCCTTGGACAGCGATATGCGCTGCTTGTGCTCCAACAGTTGGTTGACGTGCTTGCCCATGGACGGCGCCGCCCGCACCGCCACCGACGCACCCCGCCCCGCCCGCTGCTTGTCGCTGCTGGCGCCAGTACCGTTTGTGGCCGCGTCCACCTCGTCGCTGCTGCTGGCCGAGTCAGCAGTGGCCGCGTCCACCGTCATCTTGGCGTGGCCACCGCCACCGTCGGCGTCCACGTCCTTCCGTTTGCACGACGAACCGGCCGTCGCCGGCAGCGCCGCGCACACCGCCGACCGCTGTGGCCGGCTGTCCTGCGACACGGCTACCTGCTTGGCCCGGCGCCTCAGTCGTCGCCTGGTGGCCACGTATATTCTGAGATACGTGATGCTCATCACCACCAGCGGTATGTAAAACGATCCCATGGACGAGTACACCACGTAACCGGGGTGCGTGGTGAGCGTGCACGGCGTGCTCTCGTCGAACACGTCCGGCCAGTCGTTCCAGCCGATGAGCGGCGGCGAGCTGATGACCGCGCTGGCGATCCACACCAGCGCTACCGTCCACATGACACGGGAAACGGTTCGCTTCTGCGCGTACGCTATCGGCTGCGTGATGGCCCTGTACCTGTCCAGCGCGATGGCGCACAGGTTCAGTATGGACGCGGTGCAGCACAGCACGTCGCACGTCAGCCACAGCTTGCACACGACGCCGCCGAACAGCCAAACGCCCGTCACGTTGTACACGACGTTCAGCGGCAGCACGCCGATGGCCACGGTCAGGTCGGCCACGGCCAGCGACACGATGAATATGTTTGGCACGGACCGGAGCGGCGGGTACTGCACCACGCTCATGATGACCAGTATGTTGCCGAACACGGTGACCACGATCAGCGCCGTGGTCACCGCGATCACCGCGATCACCGTCACCATGGCGGCCGGACCGGTCATAGTTCCGTTGTTGCCGGCCGTACCGCAGCTGTCTACGGCCGCAGCGGCCACCTCGATCGCCGCTGCCGCCGACGTTTTGTTGATCATTTGTTTGTCACACCGCCGCCGCCGCTACTGATTCTGTAACACAACGTAATCGTTTATTATGAATTATCGTATTACCGTAAATTCATTCAATTTTTAATTTTTTGTGTAAATCGCGACCCGAGTATTTATTTTCATACCTTGGTATGCAGGTCACAGATCGGGTATTTTGTTTATGTCGTAGGCATATAGTAAAATCAGGCATTTTACTAAATGCCCAGGAAAATGGTCAAAGAATTTAATTTTTATGTAATTTTACTATTCGCCTAGATATTCAGTTAAGCGCCTTTTTCAAGTCAGGTAAATAATAAAAATGATACGTTTTGTATTATATTAAAAATTTAACTATATTTTCTTATTAATAATTATTTATTGCTATTCTATCTATCTGTATTCATATATAAAACTATGTATTATTATTAATATTTAAAATATAAAATACATTGGTATACCTATATGAAATATTTTTAATTCCTTGTCCTTCAGTACTATTATTTCGAAATTAAAAATTATAAATAAATATAGGTAATGATTACTAATTATTCGTGATAGTACAAGTATAAAAAAATGAATAAAAAATTATATTACTATGACAAATTTTTGTTAATTTTTAGTTATTACCTGCTTTATATGTTATTGTTTGGTTACAATAGGTGAAGAATTAAATTTTTTTTTAAATTAACCGACCCGTTTACCTATATTTATTTATATCTTAAATAATACACGGTTTTTTTCTTATAGAATAGCAATAAATAATTAATAAAAAAATATAGTTAAATTTTTAAAGTAGTCGTAATACAAAATTGTTCATTTTTATTATTTGCCTTACTTAAAACAGGTATTTAACTAAATATCTATATGAATAGTAAAATAGCATAAAACTTAAATTCTTTAACTATCTGTCTAGGCATTTAGTAAAATGTCTGATTTGACTATATGCTTACGACATGTACAAAAACATACTATATAATTATATTGTTCCTTTATTATAATAACTAAGTAACAAAAAATTATATTTATTTTTTATTTGTTTTAAATTCTATGTGTAATTTCAAAAACGTGGCTGTTAACTTTGGTAGCATATGGAAGCTCGAGCATTATACATTTCTTATAATTAAGTTTACGTCTTGAGAAGTTAAAGTTTCAATATTAGCATTAGTAAGTTGACTCTACACTGCACACGGGCTACGATCAAATACATGCTAGCCGCTATTATATAGTTATATTACATTAGTGAACATCGTAGATTATTATTCATCTTTAAAATGTTTTGTCGACTGAAAATGAACAAAATATCAGGGGGAAAATATACGTAAATTTAAATAATAACCAAGCAAAATTTTATGTAACTGTGACCTTTTTCTGTAGATATATAATTTACCGACTCCTCATAAATTAATATTATATTTGATCATAAATTGTTAGCTTTTTATTATAGATCTTATATTCTTGAGTATAAATAGTTCGACTAAATAGTCGACTAACAAAACTGTTTTTATATTCTTCCTGTGTTGTAGTTTTATTCTAAGCCTTTGGAATTGGTTTGAAAAGTCATAAATTTGTTTTTTATGAATTAAAATTATTCGTTTTAAATATATAAATTTGAGATCTGCGATTTAAATATTTCAGTACATATGTTACTAATATAATAAAAAAATACATGCGCAGCAGTTATTACATTTCCATTTATATTCACTGTTATATGGTCATAAAAATACTTTTAAGATATATATCATGTATATAGTGAAAAATGAAATACGCGTCCTATAATATAATTTTTTTGTACATTTTACACGATGTGTCTGTAACATTTGTATAAACGATAAAAACAACTTATGTAAAATATTAAACTAAAAATTATAATAATTTGAATGATATTTTTGCAGGACTAAAAATCCTGGTAAAAATATATTAACTTAAATTACATTAAATATAATATATTTTTAATTATAGTTACTACAATTTGTATTTTTTTATTATACCATATTAAAAAAAGAATAACATATAATACACAATGTTAAATGATATCTAAATACATTATCTAGATACGAATCAAGTACTTACATCTTATCTAGATAAATACATAAATTAGTATTTAAGATTTAAATAGAATTATGAAAGTCTACATAAATATCTAGATAAATTTCTTTGTGTAATTCACATATATTTTTTTTTCAATAATCGTTTACTAATTGTATTTTATAATGTATTTTTCAATATATTTTTGACACAAATTACGCCTTCCTGGTTATGTGAACCCTAATCACATTACTCAGCCAAGAATCCAATAGCATGTCAAGCATTAATACAAATTAACTATTGTAAGATGAAAATCTAGATAAATAAATGTTGCCTACATACGAGCACATACCACAGATAAAAATTGAATATTCTATCTTCATATTAATCTAGATATTTATTTAGTTAATAATCTAATATTTGTCTAGATATTTTTTTTGCTATCTGAATTTAACACTGATTATACAGATTAAAAATATTGTAAAAAATCTACGTATCTACACGTCTTGTTTAAAATCCTATTAAAACAAATCGTTTAAACACAAATAATTTGCCGAATTAAACTTAATACATTTAAACCAATTTAAATTTATTTACACAGTAACATCTTTCGTCTTCCGAATTTTATATTAATACGAATGACGTCATATGACTTCTTATCTAATTGAAACGATTTGGCTTCAACTCATGTACCATCTTAAATTAATAAACTCGGTTACTTGTAATTATCCGTATCATATGACTTAAATATTACTAGTGTTTGTTATAATATAGTCTGAATATAGTGCGCCAAAACTTAAAGTAAATACTCAATTAACGCAAAAAGGAAATTTGAAATTATCCCGGTATCGAAAATACTTAATGTAGGTATATACCAATATGAAAATTGTATGGTTTCAAAGGATATTAACAGTTTAGCGTGGATTTCTATAACTGATGAACCGATATATTACACTCAAAGAGCTTAACTTTTGAATCTTTCGATCTTTAAAGGCGGTGATACTATGAAATTAAATGTTGCAAATTAATTAATAATTGATATTGTTGTATTATATTATTATTAATAGTCTTTACCTACTTGAATGTTACAATTATTTTTTCTTGCTTTATGTAATGTTTGTAGTTCCAATTATATGATTCTATGATAAACAACCGGTATTATTCATATTTTATACAGAATTGGGATATTTAATTCTTCTTAATTAGAAATACGAATTAGTATTTTATCATTCTAATTTTTGTTTTTCCGTCTTAAATTTCCTCTAGATATGTTATATTATTGTACAACTAATAATATACTAATCATATAATGAATTATGATAAACTTTCAATAGATACTCATTGATATATCTTACAAACATATATTATTTTGTTATTGTTGTATTGTTTTAGATTAGTATTTTGTTTTTATGTTACCTTTATAATTTTACTCTATTATATGTTACTGTAAATAATAATTACTGTACTCTGTACTTTCGGGCATGAATTTCAAATAAATAAATATGCCGAAATAATTAATCATGTTTTTGAAAAATGTATTAAATAATTATACATATATTGGCTAATATAATTGGTTATTATAATTTATTAAAACCAATTTAAAATTTTTATCATTTTATTTTTCTTAAATGTATTCAATGTTTATTGAAATTTTTGATTTCACACATTGTGAACACGTTTTAATAATTTATCACGTACATATGTAGTGTTATATAAATTACGGTATGCATATGTGGCACCCGTTGAGTAAGCGATCATGTCATGAAAATCTCATTGAGAACTGAAATGAAAAATGACTGTACTAGGAAACGAGTTAAATTAGTAACAAACTGAATATTTTTTTTTTTAATATTTAAAATTTATTTAAGTTTTTCGTATGAAAGTTATCGCTACAATTGTAATTTTCCAAGAGAATGAAAATTATCTTTTATACAGTTTTTTTTTTTTTTAAAGTAATTTAAAACAAATGCTTAACCTTGCATACACTGTATTTTAATTAAAGTTGTTGCACAAAGATTTAAGGTGTTAATCAAAATAAACGTTTCGCATGGTTATGCATAATAATTTTTTAGATATTTTAAATTATGATTGTTCATCTTCTCCAATCTCGGAAATCTTGGATTTGTCAACGAAATGGTTAACAATAGTATAATATTATAATATGATTTGTTATGTTAATATTGTTTTGTCTTTTTTTCTCTCTCATGCATAAGAGCGTAGTATTTATAAACGATAAGATATAAGTAACCAATTTTTAAAATAGGTATTATTTAAAACCTATTTTAATAAATAACTTATAGAAATATTTGATATTGGATTTTAATTTTTACTTCATCAAATTTCGAAACCAAATGAAATGCATGGTGAATCAATAATGGTGACTAAAGGATTTAGGAAACCAATTTATATATTTTTATGTGTGCTTAGTAAAGTTACGTTATAACAATTTAATATAAACTGATCTTCAATTAATTGTAAATATCATATTTTAACTATATTACTATTTGTTTTGATTTGAAAGTTTTGTTTCAGTATACATAAAATGACTGATTACGGTGGACTGTCACCTGATGGTTAGTCGATAAATCGTATATGGCTCAGTGACGCAGATAACAAAAAGTAGGTAGCACAAATAACTTTACCTAACTTACACAATATAATCCAACAGAAGTCTTTGTAAATCCACCACGTAAGAGATCAATTTTAAATTGAATGTCACTTTAAAAAGTATGTCGTATAAGCCATATAACTGATGTTGTGCATGACATAAATTGCATGACATAAACGCAATCTTTATTGATTCAGATGATAACTGACCATTTCATTTTGAAATAATTGAACAAAAAAAAAAATCAATAGTTATTATATCAAAAATTTTGCAAGAATGTGATACCTAAAAACTGCGTTAGGTTAAGTTAAACTTAGGTTAGGTAAGCCTCAAGCCTAACGAGTGGTCTAATACAATTATTGTCTTCCTTTAACAATGTAATTATAGTTGAATTTTACTTCTATTTTATTGCATTCAAATCCTTACACGGGAATATTGTTCTTTCATTCCATACAAACGAAAAAGGTTTAAATTCGTTATAAACCAAGTTAAAACAGACGTTTCAAGTATAGAAGTTTACTATTTATTACAAATTTTCTAATACTTATATAAAACGTTTGATATGTATATATATAATATATATATATATAAAGATTAATACTAATGGTTGGGAGGATGATTGTAGATTTGTTCAGTGAATCCTAATGGATTAGTTTTGATTTAAAGACCACTGGGACTAAAGTACGAAAACTTATTTTCTTACATTAAATATATAAGTACAGATATTTGTATCAAAGTTCTCAGTCTACCAGTTGTGAAAATAAATAACAGGACTACCTGGAGTAATGTAAAATTTCTTAGAATTCTCTAATATACCAAAGAAAAATATAGGTATTAAAAGAAAAAAAACTCTTAAATATAATATTATTATAATCCTCAAACTATCTATAATACGCACTTTGTCATTTTTTAACTTGTTAATGTAAACTATTTAAAATATTAATAAACATAATTTATTTTGATGGGAAAAATCTTTTAATTATTTATTTTTTTTTTTTATTTAAAGAGTTAATTGATAAATTGTATACCTACGTTTCAATTTAAACAAAATCGTTGAAAACCTTTATTTGCGTATCACCGTTTAAAAATGTTCTACATAGTAACTGCTAACTAGTTGATCTTATTAAATTAATTTTGAAAAGCTGAAGCTCTTTTTAATAGAAAATTACAATGGAAACTGTACCATAGTATTTTCTTTCTGGTGGAAACTAAGATACGACGTGTGAACTCTGATAACTATGATATTGTCTTCAAGGACGCATATACTAGGTTTAACGTAATCGGTTTTTTTAAGAATAAAATATGTACACATAAAGGTAATACACAATATAATGGTAGCTATTGGTGGTTTATAGTTTTGAAATAAAATGTATCCATTTTCAAACCAGCTTAGCATTATATTATAATCAGTCACAGGCATTAAGTATAATATATGTTTAAAATAAAACCATCGCAAATTGATGATTTTAATACCATGCCTATGTATGTATAGCTGTGAACCATTGAATCAAGTTGCATTTAGATCCATTTGGATTTAAATTTGACTTATTCAACTTTAATAAATTTTGGTTATTTGATAAAAATATAAGTAAACGAAAATAATATGGTTAAAATTTATCTTTGAATAAAGCATGAATGAATTTAGAGTAACTTAATATTTATAAAAAATGAGAAAGATTTTGAAGTAAAAACTATATAAACGGAAACTGATTTTTTGAGGATTCATTAGTTTACTTTGTATTATACTGGTAATTTCTGAGTAAAGTAATGTGTATAAATTTAATGAGTAATGCAATTTTATAGTAAAGCTATATAAATAATAGTATTTTTTCTGAATTTAAATTGATGTTTTAAGTTGATATTTTAAAATGTATTCAAAAACATTTTTTTATTTTATTTTTTACATATTTTGATACCTTTGCATACACAAATTTAAATTATTATGTTTTTTCAATCTATTACCGTCATATTTTTTAAGATTTTATTTTTTTTAATGACAATAATCATTTTTAATTTCATATTTAAAGCATACGTTTTGGAATGTTTCAAATGTTTCAATACATAAAAAAAATGTGAACAGGTAGTTAATTAGTTAGAAGTATTTTTACGTTTTATATAGCAGAGTAATACTAAAAGGGTTATAGTTAATTCTGTTATATAATAGATATCAGTGAATTACTGAGATGGATATTATGGATATTATATTAAATTTAAATTCAATGATGTACTACACGGAAAAAAATTTTTAAGCTCTAAGCGGAAATAGTAAATCAGTCTATATTACTTAGTAAATTCCATATTATGTTTTTGATATAGCTTTTAAAGAAATTAATTTAAAGAATTTAATACAGTATGCTGAATACATTTTTTCCAAAAAGATCGTATTTTTTAGTATCACTGTGTGCATAAAATATAATAATTTACGTAACAGTTTTATGTCTTCATGAATAATATTTTTGAACCGTGACAAAATAATAAATATAGTTATTTACAGTTTATACATGTAATTTTGTTCAAATTTCAAATTAAAATTCTATAAAAAAAATGTATAAGCATTGAGTATATATTTTTATATTATTTGGTTTCATTGTGAGATACCTATAAGAAAACTACAATACAATTTGCAAATTTTTGTAATTTTGCAGAATTTTGTTAACTTAATTGTTATAAAATATTTATAAAAATAAATTGTATAAATGTATTTTTAATATTTTTTTACATCTTCAAGAATATATTTTTATATGAGATCTTGTATTTTAAAATATTTTGAAGATTATAACATTGTGACTAATTCACATAACATGACCAAATAAATATTTGTTGAAGATTTTAAGTATTTACATAATTAACTGGATTTTTGTAAAAATTCTTGTTTTTCCTAAATATTTTTTTATTTTCCCTGATTACTTTGCATTTAACCGGGAATTTTTAATGTTGACCTCCCTTAAGTACAAATTAGATCCAATTTATTATTCGAAATTATAATATAAAATTGAATCATTATTTTGACTACTTATCGTGTATACATATATACATACACACACGCAAAACCCATATTATTGTAAAATCAATACATTCTTCACTCCACCCAGAATCTAAAATATACATCCTGACGTGATAACTGATTTAGTGATGTATTATAATTTGTTTTATCGATAAAATATTATGCCAAAACTGACGTTCGTATTATAATAACTGTTACAAATTATAATCAAAAACCATTTCATACATTACCAAAATTTCATAAATTTAAATTTCAAATATTCAGACGTTATAAATTATGTTAAAATATGCAATATAATTACTTAACCTTACTTATATTTACTCAATTATGTAATCATTTGATATAAGTAACCATAAAATTTAAAATGCCAGGCAATTGTACCTATAACATTAATGTACCTAACCTGTATACTTTACCTTTGTAAACCAATACATAGATCATAATTTTATTACTGGATTGCAATAAACGATTATTATAATATAAGATTGACTAAATAAAAAAAAGTGCTGAACCTGAGTTTCATACTTTATAATGGGAAAAATTGTTTGTGAAAGTATGTACAACCATATTTAATAATGAAGAATGTTATGTGCCTAATGCCTATATTATATATACATATATAAATATATTAATTTTAATTCAATGTTTTACCTGAACAATTTAAAAATATATACTAGAATGGAAATAATGTATATACATTTTAGTATTAGAAAATATTCAGCATTAATAAATTGTGAATATCTAAGTGATTTATATTTTTATTTATCGATTTTTTTTTAGTTTTTTTTTTTATTCTCAATATACGTTAGGGTCTTAACATTATGAGGAATAATGATAAATAATCTAATTGATATACGTATATATTACACGAATGTAATTTAATATTACATTAAAATATATTATTATACAGTTATGCATGTATAATAATATAATGTAATACCTACGTCAAACCAATATATTTTCCTTTTGTTAAATTTCCATAATAATAAAATTGATTCATTGGGTTATATAATAAGTTATGTTAAACTATATAAATATATATAACGTGCGTATAATGCGATTATTTTCACGGAAATAATTTTATTTGATATCAATATTGAACATTAATTGATGGTACTGTTCAAATGTAGACGTCGCAGCAGGAAGGTAAATTGCCATTAATAATTTCAGTAGCTCAAAACGGTTCATTTAAATTAATGTTGATCTATGCGGCAGATAAATCAGCAGCCAACAGTGTGAATTGTACTTAATTTCAGTGTTATTTTATAACGGGAGCGACACTAGTGTTTGAAAAAACCCATCCAGTATTTTTGTTCATCGGTTTTAGTATTTTTTTTGGAAACGAACATATAGATTAAAGAAGGATACACAATGAGCATAATATTATTGCCTCTTTTACAGAGCCAACATGTACCATATGTACCATGTATACATATTATGTTGAGAACCTTAGCAATTAGCAATATATTACTAACACAGTAAGTCAATCGACAAATGTCTGATTTTCTGAAGTAATTATTATAGACTGTGAGTCCCCTCATAATTTGCCTACGGTTAGCGATTATTGCTCATTGAGATAAAGAGAGAGAGAGACAGTCATATCGACCATAAGTTGATAAACTGTACTATTGTAGGTATAATATATTATAATACATATTATAGCAAACTAAATACCGTTCATATACTCGTATATATTATATTATATATTAGGTAGCTTATATGTTTTAAAACTAATTTACATCAGTTAAATATTTGATTTAATTATCTATTTGTGTTAATATGTTTGAAATTACGGATAAAGAAGTTGTCAAATCGAATTCTATTAAATTCTAAGTTGTCAATATATATTACTGCAAGCGTTCCTAAATTCAAATAATTCGAGAGTGGAATTCCGGTCCTTCTTTTATCTAACATTGTTAACGATATTATAACAATAATATTATATATGTTTTTCAAGGATGAATTGTAATATTTATAAGCAATAAGTAATTGATGGATGATAATCGAAATTAATAATAAATAGGCTAACAAACAATGTACGGGGATAGGTATTTTATAAGACCATGTAACGACGTACATATGTATTAATTATATACTTATATACTTATGTAATATTAGTTTTTTACATGGATATTATATAATATCTAAGTATCGTGTTTAGGAGAAATTTGACGTTTTATAAATTTACATACTACGAGTAGTTAGTTTCTATTTTAAAGTATCTGTTGACAAAAAAAATGTAAAAAATGCTTATCATTAAAATATACTTCACTATACGATATATTATCTTAGTTTGATTGCAGTACTTATTTGTATTTGAGTGAAATATATGTGTATTAATATAATAATGTTATAATTATATAATTGGTTATTGTTCGAAATCATTGTTGATGTGCTACTGATTATTCCGGAGTGTATGTTGTTAATTTTACCGTTTACCATAGAAGACGAACTCGCTGATGTAAAAACAGCTTTTTTTTGCCGACAATAAGTGCATATCTTATATCTCTAATGTATCGAGTTATAAAATAAAAGACAACGACGTCGAGAAGAATTTCTTTTCATAGACATTTTTCATATAAGCTATAATATATAGTTTTAAACGAGCAGAATAAAATAATATTATACTCTGAAAATATATTGGTTGAATTTTTTATTTTTTATTTTTTTTAGGTAAATATAAAATATTAGGAAACAAACTCGTTTTTTATTAAAAAAAAAAAATAATATTTTACCTATGTTTAATAATAAATTATATTTTGTTTGATTTGTTTGTTGAAAATATTATATATTTTATGTTTATACGACCAAATGTATCCTACCTAACCTAAAATTGTCCTTTAATGTCTTATTTATTTTGATCTATACTAGTTATTTTCACAAAATAATATATCATGCACATTTAAACTTTTTGCAGTTTACTGTGACCATTAAAAAAAAAAAATGTTAGATTTATTTAAATTAAGTACAAATAATTATAGCATATAAAAAACACTATTTAAGCATGCAAAGATGTGTTCTTGAAAATTCTTAAATAAAAACCAAGTTAAAAAATATTAATAAAAAAAAAATCTTAATATTTTTATATTGAAATTGTAACGTACAACCAATTTCCCATTTGTGTAACTATTGTTACTTACGTTTTAATTACTACTCACACTACTAACTCCCTTATAATCTTGTTTTAAAGTTTAGCTAATACGCTTTTAGAAATACTTGTAAATTACCTCTTGAAAGTTTTAAAACCTGATTATTAAATTATTTTAGATTCATGAGCATTATAGTAGGTGTACGTAGATTATTCACAATAAATCTTAAAAATGTAATCCAAACAAAATAAATTACTTTTTACTTGTTTTGCATTATTGCGTTACTTGCAGTAATCAAATAATAACTTTAAGGAAATAAAACTAAAATATGCGCTTACGACTCTGTCTACCAGAAGACGCATTCTTATTGCACGATACTGATAACTTTCACGACGTTGAGTAACACTTGTATATATTAAGTTTCTTGTTTTAAATTGTATATTATATACAATTTAATCTTATATATATTGCCATCAAACCGAATACAAGCTAATTTTGATATGATTTAGATAAAGATAAATACTATTTATAAATGTATAAAATGCACAATATGATTAAATAAATAAATAGGTGTTTTTTAGTTAAAATATGTTATACACATAAAATAAATTAGCAAATAAATTATGAATCGTATTCATAATACAATAAATATATTTTATGTTCACGCGGGATGACTAGTTTTTAATTTTTGTCGTTCTTTAATAAGGTGTTATTTAATAAATTATTTTAATAAGTGAACATTAAATATGTTAAGAAAAAAAAATACAAATTCACTAATAACCGTAATTATACATTGAAGCACAATCATGTGCACCATAATAGCAATCATAGGTTTCTGTTAATTTGGATCATTTCGGTGAAAAATAGCAATATCTAGAGCCTGGAGTAAGCAACAATTAAGTGTCTGAAATTTATTCGTAGGTACCTAGTCAAATTATTTAAACCAGAATAACATGTTTCATTAAAACATTTCATCAATCCACTTGTATTTATATTGTCTTAAAATGTTTTCCATTTTTTTTTTTTTTTTTTGGTAAATTTTATTAAAACTTTATATTTAATTACCATAATTGTTTCGTTTTAAATCATAACATTATAATTCTGAGTATTTTTATTCTATTATACTTACAACTTTCGTATACAATACGAACAATTGAGAACAATTGATTAATCTTTAATCAATACAAATACTTGCGTGAATGTTAATTTAATTAAATCATTTTAAAATAAAATGTTAAATGCAAGTCATACTGACATTTGAGGGGAATATAATATATTTGGCAAATAAAACAATACACTACAAGTGTTATAGATATTTGAAAGTAGCTAACAATTGAATCGATTAAAATATACATTTTGAGTATTATATTTATAATTAATTTATAATCCGTATTTATTAAAGTAACTGATTACTCTTGGTGTATTTATGTTCTTGCTATTATTTAAGGAGATTTAAATTTAAATTTTTAACTTATTTGAATTTTGTATGTTACAGGTGTTAAATGTTAACAAATTTATTGTCTTGGATTACAAAGTATATGTATAGTGGGAAAACTATCTTATTCTAAGAGGACTATGTTCAATTCATTTTGTTGTAATTCTAACTTTAGAAAGCACGCTATATCTGTTAGGTTCCCGTTTTAGAATTTTGCGTTCACTTGAATTAATTACTTAATTATGTGATTATCTCTAATATTTAAGCTAATAAAATAAAACTGCTTGTGTTTAACTCAAATTTAATATGTTTCACGTTTGTAAACCGGTGACTACACACGTGGGCGTGATTTCTCTAAACTCTTATAAGAAAGACCTACTTAGATTAAGCCGATTTAGGGCTAATAGAATCTCAACTGTCAAATTTCAATAAGTTCGTTTTAGGCTGAATAACCCGTGTAACAAAGTTACGTATTAGTCCTTCTTAAGCTAGTTGACACTTATATTGATTGTTATTTGTTGTCGTTATAATAATAATGATACCTATCTCATTGTTATTGTTGTCAGACATATACAATTACTGAGATATGAGTTTAATCTGAGTTGTGGCTTGTATAAAAATGAAGTTTAGAGAACATTAATTTAATCTTCCATTAAATTCACATTCTTAGATTATATTTATTGTTATAATACAGAAATAGTAGGTATAGATTAAAAATCAGATTAAAAGTTTGTACAATATTAAATGAAATAGAATAATCTAAAATATATATTCTGGAATTATATTGTTACTGCAATTACGCAATATTTGACTCATATTGAAATAATATATAATATATATTTTTATATTTATTATATAGTCACGTTTAGTATTATTGTGTTTAGTGTATAAAACTATAATAAATGTTATTAAAAAATAAAATTTTAATTTGCCCGATTTATTTTTTTTTTTGTGTATAAAATCTAGGATGATAATTTCTTTCAGGTGTATAATGTAATTATGATTTATTTTGTATTGAATTTTTAGACTATAAAACGTTTTGATTTAATGTCGAAAATTTGTTCCTCTACAAGAAAGTGAAAAATAAACAACAATCCTGATGAACAATACCATTTGATATAACCGAATAAAAATAACAATACTATATTGGTTTATACTAATTTCAAGAACATTTCGTACAGTGTTCTATTAATCATATATTTAATAATATTTATTTCATATCAGCTTTTGAATTTATTGAAAGTGAAACATTACTGAACCCTTAATTAATCTAACATAATTGATTTCAAATTCCATTTACTAATTGGTATAATTTAATATTATCGATATTAAGTCAAAATAAATTGTGAACATTAAATGTATTATGTTAGATTTCGATATGAATTTGTTAAATTTGTATGTATATTATATATATTTATATATATAATAACGTGTATGTGTATATCATGTAATAAATTATAAAAATAAGTATAGTAAGTCAAACGTGAAATTTGTTTCAAAGTAGCTTAGGTGCTTTTAAGTTGAGAATTATTATATTAAATTCAAATATTTTACGAAATATCCATATTTCTTACTCTTACATGATTGATATAAAATTTAAAAAAATTGAATGGTATTGCATTATAATAAATAAGCAACAACTAGGTACTGCATAGTGAAAAACTATTTATTGTTAATTATTTTATAGTTATGCTATTTTATGTTGTTATCAATCATACTCAACAACCACAAGTAAATATACCTAGGATACACCTATAATATTATCAGAAACGCGTATAAAACCATTTTATAAATGCTTATTTTTTCACGTTTTATTTAAATGGGGTACAAAAACAACGTCAAATAAAACGAAGTGCCCAATATTCTAACGAGTTTTAGTGAAATCCCTAAAAAAAGAAAAAAGTTAAATTATCTAAGTAAGTTCATCGTATTCCGGAAATCGATTATCGTGTGCACCCGCATGAGTTTGCGGTGTCATCAGTGGTCCCCACCACTCATCAATTTCACGAAGAGTATCAAATGACACTTACCCGACTATATTATTACAATATTGCATACATGCACTTACACTATCGTCGTAATATGGATAAACGTTCCGTTTATTTTTTACGTAGTGCGTAACATCGCACATATAATAATAATAATAGTATAACATATGTCATATTTTTTCTTTTCTTTTTTTTAAGTACTTAAAAAGAAAACTTGTTACGTTAGTTATTTGTGGTTGACGCTAATATAGTTTACCAAGACAATTTCGTCTGTATCAGCTATCAAAAACCTCTTAAAACAATATTACTTGACGCTTTTCCGGTTTAACTCAATTTTCGAGGAAATTAGTAATGATTCCAAAATTCCCTAATATGATATAGCCTATATTGTAAATACGAAATATTTCATAATTGGATTACCTACTTAGCTTGATTGCACAGTCTTCAATAAATAGATTGGGGCATTTCGTAAAACTGTTGGACTATTTTAGTACATGAAATGTTGAAGTTTAAAAATATTATTTCCATGTTTGAATTCCTAATTCACTAAGCAATATATATTATATATATATATATATATTTATATTTATTGTACCATCAACGTATAATATCATAATATAGGTAATAGCTCAATTATTTATTTATTTCGTTAAAACGATTAAAACGGTATTATGTTACATTTAGTATTAATTAATATAAAAATATATATTTAATATTGAATAAATTAGGCGATTGATATCGAAAATACAGGTACATAAATATATAATTATTTTAACTGCACATGATGTATATAATTGTGTTTTAAAGTTCAGGTATTCATTTTAACTGTTATTATTAAAAATCAAATTAAAAACAATAAGTGATTTTCTTAAACATAGTTTCTTAACTAAAATTAATATTATGACAGGTGAAAATGATCCAAATATCCCAATTATTCTATTTTTTTTTTTATTGCGAAATTCAATAAAATGATTTGAAAAATACGATAATAATAATCTGTAATTAATTGTTTATGTTACATACTATTATATTATTTTACTACGTTATAAATATTGTAGGCATGTATATAAACAAAAATATAAAACAGATTATGTGGTTACCAAATACTAGTATGAGTTATTTTGGTGAGTTAAACAGATTAAAAAAATATATAATGACAAAAACGTTTAGGTGAACACTTAGGTATATTAAACAACTACTAAGTTTTTCGACGGCACTATGGATGTGAGACGAATTTTGTATCTATATTATTAAAAATAATAACTTAGAATATTATGAGATGATAACTGGAGTCGTTAAGGGTATAAACGTTTTAAATGTATCAAAAATAATACAAAATAAAATAAAATATGTATTTTTGTTTACCAAGTAGATGACGAAAAAAAAGAAATTTTGAAAATGTGATTATACATCACCACACAACAATATATTGAATTATAAAATAAACTTTGATTGTTAAAAAATAAAAACTCGAATCATTATTTGAGTTAATTTAGTAGAATATTCGTTATCAAGTATTAACAATGAAACTAATGAAAGTAATGTTAAAAACCTGTTTTTCACTAATCATATTTATAGCCTATAGATATTATTGCTATTTTCGATTATGTACAATAAAGACATATTCTATTCACACGAATGTTGATTTTTAGATATATTATGTGTATTTTTTTAACGAAAATATTATTGCTCAAACATTTTTTCTAAATAATAGATTTGTGTTGAGTAAATACCACGATAAAAATATTTCTAATTACTCTGTGATTTTAAAACACCTGTATACAATTAATGCGAGACCAATTTGTCACATAGAAATTACTTTGAAACTATTAATTGTTTGATGGTGGGTATTAATCAAAAATATTAACTGTGTAAAAAAATGTGAAAATGTTAAAATATGATTTTCTGTTTGAATTATATGCCGATTGAAAGTCGTATATTAAATTTGAATTCAAATATTTATAACTATAGACATAATAGAAATAATAATTATGTCATTGGCTTTAAATATTATTTGAAAATTAATTTTCAATGGGAACTGTATAGATATATTATAATATATTTTAAAATTTTATTCACTAGCTGATAATAAATCAAGAGCAACATAAACTGCTAAATACGAAATTAGACTAAAAAACAGCTTCCTACAACAAACCATAGTAAACTCATAGAACTTAGTTAGGTATTTATAAAATCTAATTATTACAATTAGAACTACTACATATCATGTGAATTTATTCTGAGGTTATAAAACATTATAGTTGGTAACTACGTAAAAAAATGACTAATATTTAAACAAAAAATGTAATATTGACTCATTAATATTCATGGTTTATTATAAGCACATATTACTATTTTCTACGTATTATGATTTATGATAAATAATACAATTTCATTAGTTTTGTTTTTCTTTTGTTTCTACGCTGATTTTGAGTTTCAACATTTTACATTTTTACAAAGTATTAATCTTACATCAATGCGACTTTTTTGTGATAGAAAATATCCATTATAGGTGAAAAATATATTTTTTAGTTTAAAAGAAATATATATATTTTGCCGATCAAAAGACTCTTTTGAATCCAAAATCTACATAAACGACTTAGCAATTTTAGGACATTATTGTGTGTGTAAATAATATAATATGCATAGTATTTTATAAAAAAAAAGAATATGCAAATTGGCTGACCCTTTATTGAAATTGACAATCCTTAATAGCATCTATCCGTTAGATGGAGTTTGTTTTAAAAGGGTTATTATTCTTTTATATTAGTCCAGAGGTGAAATCTTAAAGTAGAGAGGATCCTAATTACGTTATAATCTCCCGTTAGTAATTACTGGTATTTTGTGAGTGACTTATTGATTACAATTATAACATAACGATATATTTTATTGTATAATATTGATGATGATTTAAATACCATTTTTTTGTCAATGAATTTTAAAAAAAAACCACTGCCTAATTTTTTGAATAATGGAATACTTGGCATTGTTATGTGAAATATTTTTTACTTCATATATTTAATAACTAATGAAATAGTAAAAATTAGAAGTAAAATAATCCTATCATAATTATTTACTTATTTGTATATCTATGATATTCTTAACAATATCAAGTTGACATAATATATTAAGAGTACATAACTAATTTCAAATGATTATAATACTTCTATTAGGATACAATTGCATTTTTGATAGCATATAATAATTGTTCTAAGAATTAGAGTATTATATATTTTATGAAATTATTTTAGTTCTGTCGTGTTTAGTTTGTTGACTTTTTAAGATTCTATATTCAAAGTTTAAATTATTATAGTTTGTTTCAACTTTGCACGTACGATAATAAATATTACATTTAATAGGTTTCAAATTAATAGTGAAAATTAAAATTTGTATACGAATTAAATATAATATAATTTTGTCTAAAATAAAAATTCCTCTAACAGACTATCTTTTTTAAGAATTATTTTTTGTATGCAATGATATTTAATGACGATGTACACTCGGAACCTTTTATATAGTAGAGCGGGTATATATTCTCCCCCCTCTTCTATTCATTCCTAATGTATTCAAGGTGTAGTAGTTCTGCGTTTACTTGATCCAGTACCCAGGAGACGTTCTATAATTTAAACATGTTACTTCTTTGCGAGTTGAAAAAAAAACTCAAAATATTATTTCTTAATCATAAGTCTTAAAATAAATTATTTATTCAAATTTCAATAGGATTGACAACTAGTAATAAAAATATGGTTTTGTCATTACTGATAAGTTTATAACATTAAAATTCCATTAAAATATATAATATTATAATCGAAAATAATTGCGATTTTATTTTAAGTAAATATATTAAAACTAAAATTTAATTTAATTGTATTTCAATATGTAATTTCTTGGTAAAATATATGAAACGATTTTCAATTAGTCCAATAATAAATTTAATTAACAATTGCAATAAACTTTATTCTGTTTTAAATTGAATAATTATTGGTATGATAACCACAATATATTTTTAAAAGATAATTTATGTTTTTTGATCAAGTTAAATTTTAAATCATTTTTATTTATAAGACTTAATTGTTCAAAATAATTATGAAACAAAATATATAAAATTAGTTATAACTATTTTTAATTCAATATGATAAATATAATGTATAACAAATATATTATACTACTTCACTTTAAATATAAAGTGAATTTTTTGAAATTGTATATTTATTAACTATATTTAAACTGAGTTTTACAATAACGCGATTCTATAGTTTTGTATACTATTAATTATCTAATCTATTGTATTATGATGATTAAATGTATTATTTTTTACGGCTATATAAAATAGACATTCAATTATGTCAAATAAAAATAAATACAATTATTTTTAATTGATTAACATGTACGTATACTATTCTTAATATTAAAAAAAAAAATACTTGCTAGGAATTAAGTATATTGAAACTGAAATATTACACAGTTATTTTAAATAAACTTAGCGATTAATATTTAATTTATTAAATAAAATATAATGTAACAGCCTTATTCTCAACATTAAAGTTTTACAAAAACAAATATGAACAATTTTTAAATCTAAAAAATATCCACATCACAAAAATATGTTGAATTTACATTATTTTACTTGGATATGAAAGCTGATTAAAAAAAATTAATTTTAATAGAACGGTTTCATGTAGTATTGTAGTAAGAAAAACGAACTTAAAATTATTTTTACTTAGTGAAATAATAAAAACATGAAACATGTGCATTTTAATATATAGTATTAATTTCTTAGCTGAGTATTTTTTTTTAATCAAGTACAAAAATCTAGGAACCTAGAACGCTTACCTACTCGAATCGTGCGTTTCTTCTATTATGTATATTGTATATTATATTTTATTTTATGTTAAACATTTTAATATATTAATATCAAAATATTGATTTTTTTTTTTTTAATTACTAAAATTTATGTTACAAGACTTCATAAAAATTAATGACTGTATTATGTATTACATTCTAGCAGTACAATTAAAAACTTTATTGTTTTTTAACACTATTCAAATAATATTTTACTGTCTGTGAATATATTATATATTATATAAAAATATTACTGAATTTTCTAAAATATAATATAACGTCAACGTCTATTTAACTTATTAAATATTATAATGGTAACATCGCAAAACTAGTATTATAATTACCATTACCATAGATACCACATAGTATGCACGACTTGAGATCTCATAGCTTTTACTGAAATCAAACATAATATCTTAGTGGGCGTTATTATGTAATTAGGTAACATATATTCTATGCGTAGCTTCATTTATTAGCAAATATACATTGTTATGCATCATACGCGTGTGGTTACAACATACTATAGTGAAGTTATAGTAACTATAAATTAGCTGGTAGATAATATACTTGATTTTTCATAAAGTATTTTTTTTATTAATAACAACTTTTTGTATACCTGAGTATTTATTTATTTAATATGTGATTGTCGTATTTTAATTAAATAGTGTTCCTGGTTGAGTCATTTGCAATAGAAAAATAAATTGAATACAATTGAGTCTATAAACGTAATCTAATAATGTAGTATTTTATATTATATAATTTATACACTAAAAAAAAATTAATTTAATGAAAAAAATGATATAATTTAAGCATTTTTTAGGTTTTTAACATTAAAATAATTGCTCATGTTAAACTAATATTCTAAATTATTGTTGATTACATATTGTTTGAAATTTATTATTTTTATTAGATAGCTCAAAATAGTCATAATAATTTTTTAATTATTTAATTCACAAAATTAGGTATAAAACTATTCATTTCTCAATATTGTATTTTTATGAAATCTTTAATGGAGTTCTAATTCAATGCATATTATTAATAACTTTGAACATTCATATTATTATATTTAATTTAATTTAAATTAATAATTATATTTTGAATTATTATGACTGGTAGATATAGTTTATAATGTTTGAAATATTTGAAATACTTTTTTTTTTAAAGTGATCTCGAATAAATGTTTAAAGATATTTTATTCATTCATAAAATAAACAAAATTCAACGTCAAATACAATTATTGTTTTATGTACAATATGTATATAAAATATGTAGTTTAAATAAATAAAAAAAACTTGTTACACTTATAAATAATAAAATATACAATTTTTCAATTTTTAAGGCAAAAATACAAATAATAGTACAACACTTAATGCGTTACTGTTAACATAGGATTGATACACAAAATATTTTATTGATAAATAATATTACGCCAATATCGTATTTGGGAACAATCAATCAAATTATAATATTATTAACACTGCATAGCTGCATACTTACCTAAATTTAAGTACTTGGTGGAGATGCTAGAGGCTTCGTGGTAAATTTTTTCTCATAACGAACATTTTCAATGCTTATTTAGTGCGATTCGTAATTTCTGTAAAAAATAAAATAACATAAATATATAATTTGTGTTATACATTTTAAAATAATTTTAAATCCATCAAAAACCTACGCAGAATCAAGTATTATGCAGTAAATGTTGACGTTCCCTATTTGTACTCATATTCAATGGATTTTAGTAAAAGTAAAATCTTCACATTCATGCATTCAGAGTTTAGTATTTTAGTGTATTAAAATTTTTGAAATCATAAAAACATTTTTTCTGTAATTTTGAGAAAACGTGCTTTTAATATGAACTCGATATTTCGATATAAAATATATGATATTTGTGAATGTGATGAGTTTAATTTTTTATATTATTAAGACAAGTGATATAGTTAATATTTGTTATTATTTGTATTTCGCAGATTTTATCATGTACACTCCATAGCAAAAAAAGCTTCTTTAAACTGTCTACTAAATTTAGCTCCGATTGAGCATTACAATATAATATACAGTATCTAATAAGTGATTAAATCAAAATACACACAATAAATTAAATAATTAATATATGTATGTTCTATAATGATGAATTGCATTATGTATTTACGATCCTTTTAAACTGTAAATATCTAAATTGGAGTAAATCGCAGTAGAACTATGTAATAATCCCCAAAATCAAATTGGTTTGTCAAATTAAATGTGAAGTACACAGTTAAACTATTAAAATTGGAATCATGAATTAATTGATAATTTATGAAACTGAGCCCTAATAATAAAAAATAATCGTAGTTATATAAATAATAATTAATATGAATATTTTAAAATTATTTAACTGACATTTTTCACCTTTAAAATAAAAATTACAGCACATTATATCGTCTGTCATCTCTTTTCATTAACACGATATCGCGCATACCATAATATATTTTACTACATCCGTATAAAATACGTAAAATATAGGAATATATTCGGTGTTTTGAGCCATCTTATTGATTTATTTTTTATACGGTTTTTTTTTTTTTTTTTACTTGAAGTGTGCTTATGTTTAGCGTAGAACCAATTTTGTACGTGTCTGTCGAAATACGTTCTACTATAAAACGAATAGTGTAACTCAATTTTTTTTTTTAAATTGGCAATAGTATAGTCTTTTTTATATTTTACATTAAGAGCTATAAGAAGGTATAAAGATATCAGTGGCAGTTCTGGTAGTATTTTCTGGTAAGGTGACATATTTATCACACCGCTTGAACGTACACGTAAGACAAAAAAATAAGAAAAAAACATTTATCGTTCATAAATAATAAAATAGTTTATTTTGTTCTTTGTCAGTAAATACAAACGAATAGAAATGATAGGCTTCACCTTCTTATTAGGTTTTATTAGTTGTTTTAATTATGATTCGTCCGACGTCGAAAGCATGACGTTTCTAATAGGTAACAAAAGAACTGCGTTCATAACAGGGACATAATAGCTTCATTATTATGAAAACTTAAATGTGGCGAAACTGAAGTAATAGTCGCCCCGTTGTCACGTCATTCGAAATTTACGAGTTCGTCTTCTATCGGTATATTTGTTTGATAAACAAGTAGTCACGCGTGTCCTCACGGTTGGTTGGCACGTATTATTGTCATCGTAACAAAATAATATTATCTTCTTAAATTAAATTAATTTGTTGACGACAACGCGGGATGCGGTTCAAAAGCCACCTACACGGCAATGTTCTAAAATTGCCTATTCACCACGCCGGTCGACGAATATCGACAGTAAACGTAATCAATAGTAATATTTAATAAAACAAAATTTAACACGAAAAATAAAAATAACATAGTTATACAATAATGTTATTTTTTTATTTACGAATTCAGAATACATTTATGTCGAACATAGTTTTCTTTATATATAATAATTAATTTGCTTTATTATAGTTTTTACTCAATACTTATTGCATTTTATATTTAAAGCAATATTGGAAAATTGATAATGATTGTTTATTAAATATTTTTTTATTTAAATCGGAAGTATTTCAAATGAACAAATAAATCTGCAACGTGTTTGATTTATTTATCTTATAATCAAGTCTATTTCAATAAATTATTCAAGATATTTTTGAAACTAGTATACTATTCATATAACTTAAAACGCAGAATCTTTCAATTTTGAAGAAGTATATTAAATACGTTATATTTATAACATTATATTATTATATTATAATATTTTATAACTCTATTCAGTATATGAAATAGTGTGTTATTATTGTTTTAGATCTAATTTAAAAAAAAATTACTATTTCTACATAACGCCCTTGGAAAATATAGAAAAGTAATACCATTTTGAATAAATATAATAAAATATGTTATGATTAAGTAAATAAATATGTTTTAATAACTATCATTTATTTCACAAACACACTTTTATTCTCTAAGTAGTCTATTATCCAAATATTATCAATATCTGATCTATACGTCATAATATTATTTTAATCACTAAATAATTGCTAAAATAATATAATTAACCAATGTATACTATAAATGTCATAATATGATGACATCTACTTCATTATTTATATTAATAAAGCAAACAAGTGACATTCATTAGTCACCACATATTTTCGAAGAAATAAAAATTCAAGTTGTATACATAATTATGTGCTGTAAGCTTATAAATCTATGCAAATTTTAAGAGACTATAATGCCAGCACATTTCCCTAATAAAGCCAAAATACGAATGATTTTGCATAATAATTAACACCTATTTATTTGATTTGTATATATAGGAAATAACTGAATATTTATCAGTTAATGGTATCATTATACCATTTGTATCGTTGCAAATAAGCCATACCAACGTAATTTTGAACTATACACATTATAGTATATTATATTTGTGTTTATTTCAATGCTAAAACGTTTATTTTATAATCAACTATATGAAGATATTTATCACTAGCATTAATGCAGATTCAAAATACCGTTCATTTTTACATTTAATTATAATTTAAAAATATTCTACACACTGAGTATTTAAAAACTGAATTTTAAAACTGAGTATGTATTTATTTGTTTAGCATACTGAAATTATATAACGACTTATTTTTATCAGAGATAATATATTATACTTATATTTATATAAAAATACGTATTATATTATATCTAATAACAAAAATAGGATGGTTAAGTACTTAGATGCATTTATAAAAAATAAATAAATAGATAACAATAAAGGATTTCCACAACTTTTTGTAGAACTGTATATACACACCAATATAAAGGATTTTTTTTTGTTTTGAAACTCGAAATTATGAAATTATAGTTACTAACATTTTATCTCTACTACAAGGATTTGCCGTCATTTTTTTTTTGTAGTGGTTTTTGTAACAAACTTTGGTACTTACCTATTACAAATTGTAACATAATATAACAAATGAAATATTTTTTAAGGTAAAAAATATATTTATATATCTAGATTTGGGGTGACAGGTGAGTGACCCAGACGTTACTCTGACGAAAACCCATTTCCCGGAAAAGTAATTTGTACATTATTATATTTGCTTTTCTTATAATTGCTAATTATAACATAAAAAAAAAGAAAAGGAAAAAGTAAGTTACCATTCTGCTACACAGAAAGTGTTAAGTCAACTTTTTTACTGAGGAAAAAAATCACTAAAAAGGATATATTAAATATAATAGTATTTGAATTCAATATAAATCTTTGTATAATATGAAAAACGATTCTGAGCTAAGACGTTCTGGCAGTCTATATTACTAAGCAATCTTTATGGTTTATTTTATATTGCAATTTAAATAATTTATTTTACCACTTAATATTGTAGCTTAAATTATTTTTTGTGAAATATATCGGTTTGAAATGTAATTGTTTTGGTTACATTTTAATAATTTATTAAATTAAAAATTGCCAGTACCTATCGATAATATTTTTAAATTACAAGAAAATAACTAAAATTTTTATTCATTGTTTTAATATTTAATTTCGTATGAATTTAAATTTAAAATGTCTATAAATAAAATTATTTTTAAGTTTTTTTTTTCAGATCAAAGAATTTTTAATGTTTCAGAAATTGAATATAAGAAAAAACATATCATTTTAAAATCAGTAAATTTACCGCTCCATTAAGAATTTAAGAATATTGAGTTTAGAGGTTTAGAAAAAAAAAACAATTTAGTATTTTTTTTTACATTTAGGCTGTAATATAATATGTATAATTAATTATAAGCTAATAACCATGATGTTGATGCTGTAACAATAATAAAAATTAAAAAATAAAAAAATGTATAGTATACAGAATTGATTTAGATCAACTGAACAACGACTGGGCAATTTAAAACAGGATATAGTTTTCACGTCCATCATTTGTATTCCGATTTTATACGTACCGATCATGTAAATAATATATTTTTCATTATTAATCTTAGTTTTTCAATGTTGTTTATTTTAAAAATGAAAAATTCATTTTTGTATTTTAGTTCATTAAATTCATTCTTTGAAAACAAAATTATTTTTGAATCTGAAATAAGTAAGTATATTCATTTTACTTACAATTGATAAAAGTATTGAAATAATTATTTTATATTGATTTCTATCAAATTTTTAAATTTTTACAAAATATTTAACCAAACAACAAAAAGGTATACATATAAACCTCCTTTTAACATGTTGTAACACGAGACACACTCAATATTTAAGAAACTTATGTAATTTTCTATTTAATATTGATATACATTGGCTGTAACCAAAATAAATGACCTACCATTTTTTAGCACATCGAATAAAAAAGTTATATGTTAATTAAAATACAAAACCTTGACAGAATTATGTTTTGTATAAACCAAATTTTCACTTCAATCATTTTCAAGCAAAACATTCGAATTGACTAAAAATATTGAAATCGTTCTATTTGCATAAAATAAAATAAAAGAAACCATGTCAAATAAAAATCATTTAAAATCGAAAAGCTAAATTTCATATATTGCGTGCTATGGTTATTCTATTCAATTATAAAGTAGTCATGTTACAAAATATAATAATTTGATAATAATTTTTTAAGAAAAAATGTAGCCTGTTATTGGAGCATATTTTATTATTTGTATATTTTATACTGGCCATGTTTATCATTTATCCACAATAATACTTCTATCTAAAATTAATAATTTTAAATGAATATTATCTTTAGATGATATGATTTACTATAAAATACGTATTTACATCTATGCACGATAAGTCAAAAGATAAAATATTAAAAAATTGATAATAAAAATATAATACAATATATTTATTTAATATTATTAATAAATAGGTAGATACTTTAAACATAATATAATATTTGTAATACTGCATTCCAGGAATATATACATATAGTAGTCAATGAATAAAACATTTCTTGAAGTTGTGGATTAGCGTATACTACTTACACGATTCAAATTAAAATCTATCAAAAATTATCTTATTTTTATAAAAACCTTATAAATATTTATGAATAACTATTATTGAATACAAATTATCAAAAACCCATTTAAAATAATTTTAAATATCTAATAAACTTTAATTTAATTAATTTTACTATTTATATTCTTTCCATTATTTATCTCAAAAACATATTGAATTTTACAATCATTTAATTTAATCTACTAATTTATTTATAACTAATTTGAAAATTAAAAGATTAATGATTTCAAGATTAATTATTTAAGAGGACATAAGACCTACGTATATCTTCTCATTCATGAAAACATAAAATGCAGCTAATTTAACGTTCACTGTTCAGAATAATTCATTTTTTTATAACATTGTTGTATTTAATATAAAAATAAATTTCTTACCAAATTTAAAGATAAGAATATTATTTAAGCGCTAGTGATTCTAGGCAACCAAAAAACTAGTTTTTTTATCTATGACTTTTGACTATGTTAAGTACGATTTAAAAAAAAATTCTTATAATTTTACCTTTTAATTATATAAGAGTCAAATTATTCCTATAGTATAAATAATAAACTCAAATAGATTATTCTGAATGTGAAATGTTCTATGTTAAAAATCATGTATAAAATATACATCAGTATAATAAACATAACATAATGTATGAAATAGTTCATTTTTGTTTCATGTTATTATAATAACAGTATTTATCATTGTACATCCTTTAAACCACTTGTAATTTATACTCGATTTTTTTTTTAAGATAAGCCATAATATTTTTAAAAATATTATAACTTTTGTTTTCAATAACATATTTTAATTGTTTCACTACAACCGTTTTACTGTTATGTTCTACAATATTACATAATATCAAATTAGTTGTTGCTCAGCATAAGTTGTCAGGCACATTTTATTTGTAAATCCAATTAAAAGCGAGATATTTGACCGAATGTGCTCGTAAAACCAACGAGAGTATGTAATTGTTATTATTTGTTATTTCTATATATTACCGTTTTACTTTATTGTATGCTATTATATATTATTTGATATAATTAACTAATATTATACATTTTTATTTTTTGATCCCATGTTTGAATATATATAAAATAAGTTAATTAACATTTACACGTACTATTATTAAGTTAGGATGAAACTTGTACTCAAATTATTTTGTTAATTTGCTAAATGAATAAATTTATATATATATATATGTGTATAACCCATTTATTTGTAAAAATAGATAATTATTATTATAGTGTGGAAAATAAGATATTAATTCGTTTCAAAAATGTTAAGGGAAATGCTATTACGTACTACGGTGTAATAATGGTTTGTAAAATGTTACATGGATATGTAATTAAAATGGGTATATGAACGATTGGTACCTAAATTCCTGAAAAAGTAATTGGACTTTTAACTTTTATCGTAAACTTATTTGAACACGGACTAACTTAGAATTACTATTGAAAACTTAACTAAAGTATGTGTATTAGTACGATTTTTAGGACTTGTACTTTTTCTAGCTATTAAACAATTTTCAAGCAATCAATAAAGTATTAAGCAAAACAAAAACATTGTATTTCACAAAACATTTTTATAATCGATCTTTGTGCGTAACACACGTTTAATTGAAAATATTATTGCAGCCCCAAAATATAAATAATATATACATTATACATTTTAAACTTATGCATGACAATTTTTATATTATGATTTAAATGGAACTCCCATGAAAGCATTTCATGAATTTCATACAATAATTAATATAAAAACATATATACATTTTTCATAGAAACAAAACAAACTATACCAATATAAAAATCACTGTATAATTTCCATTTTTTGTTTAAAAGCGTGCACTTTATATAATCAACGATAATGTTATTGGAAGCTGCGTATGACAACTTGATATCCATCAGTATGTTGTATTTTAGACTATATATAGCGGCTTAGCGAATAGTAATAATACATATTATTATTATTATCATAACGGCATTGTTTCGAAAGTATATAACTAAGAAGTGATCATCTTTTTGAGACATTCGATGATGTCCTTGCCGGAAAACGTTTGCAACTGACACGTTTTGCTAATCCTTGCAGCAAAGGGTATTCAATTATATCAAAGAGGACGGTTTCAGGTAAGTAGTAGAATATAAAGCCTTATGAATTCGTATTCAATATCATCCAAACGTGTGCTACGATATATTATAATAAACAGAATAGGTGTTACCTACATAAGAAACAGTAAATGATTATAGTTTTCTTAAATTATAAAAATGCACTTTGTGCCTGTGCGGTTCCATTTTACGAAAAAAATCGACAATGCTAAATGGTTCGATTTTACGCGACCACAATGATCAAATGTTGGTAAATACCATACATTTTAGTGTCATAAACGTTTGAGAAATAATAGATCATTTTCAAAAATTGTATAAATAATATTATTGCTTACATTTAATTTCATGTTATTTAATATTTAAGATTCTAAACATGTAAAAACCTACTAACAAATAAGCACGACAAGTATCAATGAGCCTAGTCTTCTACATCAGCATCTCCACCAATAACATTTAATAAAAACTATAAAAAGCGACGTATTATT
The DNA here is from genome assembly GCF_020882245.1 of Rhopalosiphum padi. Classification (NCBI taxonomy): domain Eukaryota; kingdom Metazoa; phylum Arthropoda; class Insecta; order Hemiptera; family Aphididae; genus Rhopalosiphum; species Rhopalosiphum padi. Next base: position 13,334,114 of record NC_083598.1, on the reverse strand, counting down.
ATTATTATTATTATTATATTGATTTTATTGATCATGAAATAAGCAGCAGTGGCCATTATTTTGTTTATTATTATTAGTATTTTATAATGTATTAATATGTAATATATAAAACTAAAAAAATAATAATACAAATAATTAAAAATGTATGAATAATATTTTACAGTAAAATGCTTATACATATATTAACCTTTTTTGAGTGCGTTGATCGGATAATATTATGTCTCTGCTCTATGGTATTTTGGATTTTACAGTACACAATGCTCTCATATAGCGGTGTGCGTGTGTTGAATTTTGAAACTTCACATATCACAGTAGTAAAATATACACCACACAGCCATAATAGCTGTTTCGTTTCTACCGAGGGATTTTATTTATTTTTACAACGTCAACCAAACAGCAACATATATTTTTAGCGTATAAAAGTATTTTCTATACACGCACTCAAAATATAATAATACACTATTATATAAATAATGATTTGTGAAACATATTTTAACTTTATGGGTATATGTATTATTCATATTTTATTTTTAATTCGTTGTAAAATGTTAAAGGTGCAATGATGATTAATAAATAAAATTATTAAACTCAGAATTAGTTATATTCGTGATTTTGAATTTTAATTTTAATTTTTCGGTTACATTTATAAATTCATAATGTAATTTAAAATAATATTTTAGAAAAGTGTTTTCAAAAATCGCTATTACTATGAGTGATTAAAAGCCAAATATAATATTAAACTATATATTTTATTACTATTTAATTCTAAAACAAAATGTACTATTATAATACAAATCGTATAAAAGGAACCAGACACATAGTACTTTATGGGATCTGAATACACTTTCATTAATTGTTTTTCTTAGTCATTTTAAACAAATTTTCAAGATTATCTAGACTAATGTGGTTATAATGGTTAACATGTTAATAAATTAACTAAAATTAAAGATGGCATGACGTATGAAGTACTAAATATCATAAAATAAATGTTGTACTTATTTTGTGCAAAGTTTTTCTTTACTCACTTCTTCCTCATTTAATAACTATATTCATATGTTAAATTATACTTCACTATTTATATTATTTATTGAGAATTATTCTTCTTACTATATAAATTATATATATTCAACAGGGATATGAATATGTAGTTTTATATTCTACATAAAATACATTTTGTACCATATTTTTTGTCAAAAGTGAAAAAAACAACACTCTGCTCTTTCGAGTAGCATTATGTGATAGTAATCATACTAAGATGTTGACATAGTTCCAAATGTAACAGGATATTTATATGGAGTAAAGAATCCATTTAAATGTTTATTTGGTTTTTCAAATATAATATAATACTTATACAATATAAGTACCTACTTATATTAAATATTATCATTATAATTACAGATTATATAATATGTTAGATAGGGAACATCATAAGTTAAGATAGATAAAGACATACGTCAAATCTAAAAAATCTATATCCACAACATAAAATGTAGGTACACAAAAAAAAAAAAAAACATTATTGTGATATTGTGATTTGTAGTAACTGTATAACCCTTAAAAGCTTTAATTATATTAATCTAATAAATTATTATTCTATGTACAATTAATTTTTTATTTCAAAAATTAAATTGATTTGAGAAATGATTGAAAGTTCTTTCAACGTTTTCGTTATGTTTTAAGTTAGTATTTACTCCATTCACATAATATGTGATTGTAATGTATAGTGTGTTTCATTTTTCATTCAATATGTGTTTGCTCTTTTCTGTTTTGTTTGTTCGATCATACAGTAACAATTTTAACCATTTTTCTCAATCCATTCACCGTTTTACAGTACTCGTTTGTTAGAATTCAACTCTTGGTTAAACCTGATGGTTTATTCTCGAAATGAAATTGGATAATAATTCGTTAATTTAATTACAATATATGTGGGGTATAAAATATTATCGTATTTATGTCACGCCATATTATTACTGTATGAGACATTTTTTCCGATAAAATATGTTTTTTGTATAGTATCTAATTTAGGTATTGTGTTTGTGTTTAGTAGTTTAGTTGAACGTATACCCACTATACCCACTATTTGTAACGTAATACACACCATAAATATGTTATGATTGGTATAAACACGACCATCACTAAATACGGTAATATAGATAGTTGGATACTGAACGGTATTAGGAAAGTAAAAACAAGTTTATCATAAATTTAATATGTCTTGCATATAAATTAGATTTTTAAACTCAAAAACTTCAGAAAACTGAATGTGGTGTGAAACCTAAATTTGGAATTCCAGGAATCTCGATTTATTTAGCATATTATGTAATTATGCAAATTATTCTATGTACGCAGATTGTTGTGGGAACATCTTGTAAAATAATTCGAATAGTGAATCATCCGTGGCGAATGTGGGTTGGTCTGCCGGACGTGTCCACTATTTGCCCACGTCCATTTAATCCTTCACCTGAATCCATGTTTGCTTAGTTCAAAGAAAACTTTATTCAGAGTTATTTGCTAAAGAATTTTAATATTTATTATAAATCGAAACCTGGTTTTATTAACAATGAACTTTCAGTTAGAGTACATTAGCTGTAAACAAACTGCAAAATGTAACTGAATAATAATTATTGGACATTGAGTAAGATTTATCTATTATATGAACCATAATAATAACCAGAAGGTTCAAGCAACAGTATTTTCGTTACCTAATTTAATAAACACCAAAAGCACATAAATTCACTCTAACAGCACTAGATAGTTTTTCCTTCACACCTTCAATCTTTTTTAATGTAAGTAAATAAATAAACAAATAAATATAAAAACTTAAAATTGTTGTACCACGTATATACAGTTTGTATTATTTTCGAAATTAAAAAAAAATATATATATAAAATAACATTTCACATAAGTTTTGGTTAGTTCAATACCGAAGTTCTATATTATGAATATAATGTGAACATGATTAAATGGTAACGCATAAATGATTCTATAGTTTTTGCTTGCACAGAATTATTTTTGTTTAATTTTATTTGAAAACGTGAGCCAAATTAATATAAAATATAAGAGCGTAAATGGTTGATTAAAAATAATTTAATTAATACAAGTGCAGCCGTGTAATTGTATCTAGATTATTGGTTGACAATCACACTAGCCATATTATATTTAAATTAGAGAATTTATTCTCAATGAAAACTCGAATGGTTGTCTACATAGAGTAATGTTCAGTCGGTACAACAGAATTGTTACGACGAATATGATATAAAGACAAATATCATTAACGGTAATCATTTTACCGGTGACGAATATTTTATATTTATAGCATCATAAAAATGTGCATCATTATTTAAAAATTTAAAATATAAGATAATATAAATTTCTACGGTATAAATATTTATTATGTATTATTATATCGCCAAAAGTAGTAAAATATTTGCGAATAACGCGGAGTTCATACCTATCAAGAGAAACGAATACGTATACCGTCATTGGATCTGTTTATTTTGTTACCCTCCCGCTACGTCGTCATCATACTATCGTTTGCGATATACTGCGATAGAATGCTATCAAGAGATTTATCCGACGAGAATCGAATCTCCGTGACTGCGTTTAATTTACGATACAGATACAGCACAACGACGTTTGACAATTCGCTTGATATGGCTGTACGCCAGACACAAGAACTGTCGTAAAACTAATAGCGTGATATAATATTATGATCATTTTCGAGTCAATGAGATGACTGCGCGAACGGATCGGAAATGGGCAATATTATTTTCATTTCGATTTATCAGATCGCAGCAGTGCACTAGTGACGCGTGTCGGTAAAAAACTTCGAGGGATGATAATAATACGGTATTATTGATTACGAACAGTAAAATTTAAGGTTATTTAATCTAACCAAAGTTCTATAATGTATTTGATGGTCTATAACACGCGCCCACCATAATAATATATTCTAAACCAAGAGTTCACCCTTTGGTCTAAAACGACTAAAAATGATACAAATGTCCGGGATGACTACTCTTAATGTTTTTTCCTCGTTATTGATTCTCTGGTGTTGAAAATTACTTAAATTTACACATTAACGATTATTACATTTCACGAAAACAACTAACGTCTGTATCACTTTTATTTTATCAAATATAATACTAATTGATTTATCCTTAATAACTTTCTTTAATGTTGACTATACGACATTCTGAAAATGAGAATTCATTTGCATCCTATTTTAATGTTATTTTTTATGCCTTTGATGTGTTACCTACCTATTTTTCCTTCGCTAATAATGGTTACAATATCTTAGGTCTCTTTATTAATAAAAGGTACTTACGCGTTTATTATTAATTCTCAGGCAACTTTAATAAAGTTACAGACACTTTAATATATTATTATTATTATACTTGGCATACAGCAATCTCCTATTAATAACGATTTTAAATACATCACAAGGACACAAATCGAATGAACTTAACCGATTATTCAATGCAATTTGATCAATTAATTATACGTAATTTGATTATTTTATTTAATCTCAACTTTAATTTTTTGATGAGTGATAATATAAATAATTTTAAATTTATTATTAAGTTACTGGAGTTGGTCTACCTCGAATATCTGAAAAATGTTAATCTAACTATTCCACGGACCACAATATATCTAGTGTTATTAAATTAAAAATGAGTTAAGTGTCATATATTTATATTCAAATGATATATTTTAATTTTATAAGAACTGTATTTAAAAATAGATAATAATTTCAATTTATTATCTTATCGAAATATGTTTTGCATACTACAGGTGTATATGTATTACATTAATACACCTAGGAAATAATGACAATTTAATATATCTGATTAACATAATATTATTAACTATTAAAAGTAAAAATACTATTTTTAAAATGTATTTAATATGAGTTTATGTGTGTTTATGTTTAATAGAGCTTAGTTTAACTATAAAAAGATTATAATCAATTAAAAATCTCTCAAAAACAAACACTATTAACCAGATTATTGAAGTATTTGTTAGAAATATATATATACTATTACATAAACAAAAGTTTAAAATTGTACGTTCATTTTAAATATACTAAAATTTATATTTAGTATTATGTATTATGATAAATCACTTAATCTTAAGATTAATAACATAAAATAATTTAGCTATTTCAATTATTTCTATATCCCATTTACCTGTCTTAGCTGTAGTAATTGAAATTATACGTATTCAGCGAAATTGGTTTGTAGTAATTAAAATTATTCGTATACGCATGACAGTAATAATGGAACATCAGGACCTCGATTTGAGTACAAGTATTATAATATGTATTATATTTTATAATATAATTTGAGCACCGTGTATTGTATTTCTTGTTAGATTCTGTCGTTGTATACACGAAATACATTTTTAAAAGAATTTTTGTCCAAAATGATCAAATCATTAGTGAGCAGAATGACAAGTGAACAAAAATGTATAAATAATAATAATAAGCGTACGAACTGTCAGTTGTGACCGCACCGATATAAATACACGACACGTGGTAATGTGGTATACGCGTATACTTGTCATATACAATATAAAAATAAATATAAATCGATATAACACTTCCAATAAAGTATATAAAATATAATGATTTACTTTATTATACCTCTATAAGCTGCCCAAAGTTTAGACGTTCGGTAGATGTTGGGAGATTAAACGTAGTTATAATACGAACAGCTTTCGCCTCTCATATCTGTACATAACGCATTAAAGATATATTATTATTATTATTATGACTATTACTATTATTATAATAGCCACGTCTACTTGATAACAACTATAATAATAATAATAATAATAATAATAATAGCAACATACATTGCACGTCAAAGGCTTGCGTGATCGGCAGGAGCAGCTACCGCTGCTTCCGCACGAGATGTATGAACTGTCGGACAACGTCGTCAAGGTATCCATAAACATTGAGTGTTATCAGACTCCCGGAGAGAGGATTAAATTTAGGGGTATGCTGTACATTGTATAATAATAGTATAATAAGCGACTGCGCCATGGGGATATACCCGACAATTTGCGATAAATCTAAACCCCGTTGGGTGACGATAATATAATAACTCTTCGACTCAAGATACGAAACGATGGTGCGAGAGTCAGTCAATTATTTTCGGTTTGGTTTGATATTTGAAGACTAAAACCTTTCATAATAATATCACACGTTCCGGAAGAATGACTTTTTCGCACTCATTGAAATGATGCATTTAACGTTGGAATAGATAAAATGTTCGACAATAAAGAACAAGTAAAAATATGGACGTCCGTCTACGAGTGCAGCTGGACATAATAATTTGTTAAGATTTACTTAATATTTCATAATATTTTCACATGCCTACGTATAATTGCATATTATCATTATTTATTGCTTATTAATGTGCTCAAACACGTACCACTCCCACCCCCCTCCACCATTGAATGGAATCCGATCATTATATTTTCACGAAGGTTATTTTAATGGTTTCTCGGAAGGAATTCATCCAGAAAAGTGCATACCCGACTTGGTACGCAGTCGTGTGCGTGCCTTTATTACTCGAGTAGCGATAATATGGCAAAATAATACTTCCGATGATTTTTGTTGATAACTGACACTATTTAAATTTGGACGTTTAATACGTAGACGTAAATGATTTGCAAGTTCAAAAAATAAACCCACGATCGATGTGTTTTATATTTTGTGATCTATAGCATATACGGAATAAGAAACGTGAGAACTTGTAAAGCACTTAGTTGAGCACGATAAAAAAAATTAAACAAATATTTAATAGTCATTGTAGAAAACTTAAGCATATATAATAATAGAACGAGAAAACTAAACGGATAAGAGGGGCACGTATACGTTAGAGTGTCCATTATTTTATTAGAGCCAATTTTTTTTTTTGCATTTTTACTGTTCTGGTCTCATAGATTTGTGCATATCCATAAATAAATAAACTACAAAAAGTTTTGGGTCGATCTATCAAGGTTAACTCTTGCCAACTTGAATTTTAAATTCGAAAACATTAATTTACTCGTTATGATATACGTTTAACATTTTTATAAATATCTCGTTAACGGATAGGAAAATTGTAATTTGTTGTTTTATATATTTTAAATAAAATACAATTTCCCATATATCCTTTTTTTTTTTATTATTAATTTACAAGATATATTGACTTAAAAGTATAAAATACTGTTTTCTCAAATTGTTATTATGAATATATAAAAATGTATTGATAAATACATATTACACATAATTTCTGTACAACTACAGGCAATTAGAACATAATAAAATAATATCGTTGTGCATAATATTATCTTATAATTTCTAGATAAGAATTGTTATTAATTAAGACTTTAAAGTTTAATAGGCTTTTATTATTAATATCGCGATAGTCATGTACTCATGTTTATTGTGGTGCGTGATTGTTTTGTCTGATTTTAGATTTTATTTTTGTGATTACTATCGAATTTTGTACAAATATTTCTACAAGCTGATGAAAAATTAGTTTTGATTGTTTTTGGTATTTTTTTAAAGTGAAAGAATAGTAGGACCTAACATGAGAGAAAGTGTTTCACTAACCGTTCACGAGGCAATATTTTTTAAGAAAAAGCTTGAATTACTGTCTAAGCAATTCAACAAAGTATAAATTAACTGTGCAATTTGTACTAAGAATGGTGTAATATACAAAAAAATGCACACAAAGTAGGTGATTTATTCAAATTAAAAGAAACGGAATTAATTAATAAACTCGACGATTTATTTGATATTGAACATGCAAATGCTTAAAATATAATATAAACAGTTTTTAATTAGTCAAAAACTTTGGGAGTTGATGGTAGAGACAAAAAATTACAAGAACAATAAAAAAAATAAAAAAAAAGATGTAAGTTTAGTGAAATAGAAAAACTACTAAGAAATAAAATAAAATCTACATCAAATAATTGTAATCTGATAAAAACTCAAAGTCAATCGTCTGATATATTTTTAATAAGTTCACCATAATCATCGTCAGATTCTAAATACATACCTACAAAGCGAGCGTATACCATTGTCAGAAAAAAAGAGGGCCGAATGAATTTAATTTTGCCTAAGCTTGTTGCTGAACTGTATCGATGCAAATTAAGTGCACTGGAATCAGTTAATATTATTCACAAGCAACAGTCAAAGTTTCAAGTCATAACGTTGACAGTCTGGTTATAAATAAATTATCTATACATCGGTGTTGTGATACTATACGTATAGTATAAGTAGTAGTGGACACACTGACAAAATAAAAATCAATTTTCTAAGTTCTCCTCAAAATTATAACACTGCGCACTAAGATGGAAAAATACTGCCAACGTTAAATGTTAAGGACTAAGGTGTTGATAATATTATAAGTTATTATAACAAGTTTAGTGGCAATATAGATTTGATTATTAGTATCCCAACACTTGGGAAAATCAACGGTCAATAACAACTGCTACTTATTATGCGTTAGAAAATCGGATTTCAGACTCTACGTTTATGGTATTTTGTCGATAAAAAATAATAAGAATAATAATAAGAAATAGTTGATTCATGCTGTGACACGTGTCGATTCCGCATAAGTTTCTTTTGATACGATCATGAAAAAAAAAACATTTTTGGCAAATTGTATTTTGTTCGCGCATAAAAAAATTTCCCGCCCCCTTGTTTAATAATAATATATTTTAAGTTATATATTAATATATTCAACATTAGTTGGTAATACTGATACCGGCTATGATCGTGATAAAATTATACGTTTGCCATAAATTCTATTAGTTTATAATACCGCAGTTCAATCCACCTCTTTTTATTATTTTATTATTGTTATTATTATTATTATTATTATTATTATTAAATGTTCGTATGTCTCGAAAACGCATTATTTTTTTGTACACATAACACAATGACGAGAAAATATAACGTTATTGTTACGCACATACACAGTTATAATATATTATATTATATATTATGTAAATGTCTCGTCCGCAAAATACTAAAAATGTCATAGGTACTCGTGTGGAGACGATTTCCAAAAGAAACCTACAACTGTTATACAACCACCCGAATATTATACCACATGCTGGTATAATGTAGTATGTTATGCGTTCTGTTCCGCGGAGAGTAGCTTTGAAAGGTTTTCTTTGAATGACTGTTTGATGTAAAATTAATTTATTGATAAACGGAGTTCACGAACTACCGTACCGTACCGTACACCTTTAACCTACGTCAAATGTACGTGTCAGAAACATGTTTTCAGTTTCATTATTTCTGGCGCGTTAGTGTATATTAAAAATTATTATTTCTATTATTTTAAGTGATATCATTTTATTATAAAATACAACAGCCAATAAATTATACGAAAACGAAATTGTGTTATCGTTACACCTTTTCGATAAGCATACTAAGAATACGGTTTTAATGACGCTCGACCATGACGTTACCGTTAAAATATCACTTTCGATTACCATTATAATAATATAATATTTTTCGTTTTAATAATTTTCCTTATTATTCGTTTCGTGCATAATAATAATCGAATAAACGGCAATTGGTTATTACAATGTCTATAAATACAACAATTACATGGAACATAAATCAATTATTGTTGAATCCAGCTTAATTAATATTGTTTAATACATACAATATTATAAAAAAACTTTTAAATGGCAATTATACTAATATTATGAAATAATCACGCCACAGCTAAATAAACCAATTTTAGTGTATAGTATAATCAAATCTGTCTTAAACATAAATAATAAAACTATACACATTTTAATTTACATATTATTTTATAGATTGTAAATTTAAACATGTCAAAGATAATAAAGAAACCATGGTTTTGTAAATATATACTTGTCAGCAAGATTATAATATTTGTTAAGATGTATGTTTATGCACGCCAAATGTGTTTGTAAATGACAATCAATTATGTTTTCTTACAGCCTAGAAATGGTACAATGATTATCATATTTATAATTATAAAATAATTAAATTAATTATAAATTATTTTTAATTAAATTTATTTCTATCATTAATAACATAGTAATTTAAAAAAAAAATCATAAAACAGTTTTATATACATTAAGGAAATAAGGAATAATTATTATTCGTATAGTAGTTTTTAACGGAAAAATAAAAATAAATAAATAAATATTTCAGCAATAATCGATTCCGTTTAATAGTATATAAGAATATTTAATACACGACAACAATAAATAGCTGAGCTTATGAATTTAATAAACCGAATAATTATAATTCCAAAATCGATCGAACTTTTTCCTCATTAATTCATCCTTTTCTTACCGACTTAGTTTGCTATATCCTACAAAGAGTTCAAGATATTATTATAAATTCATATTTTTCCCCTTGTCTTACATGTCGTATAATTTTAATTATTAACAGTTGCAAACTCCAACTGATTTCATCACAGGATTTTGAACGTGTACCGAGAAAAATGTATGTAATATATTACATAGTACAAAATGATAATGGCATAGAATACATACTAAATACTCCTTTGCTTCTATACTTTCATCATACTTTTTTCATTAAAACGTATAATTATTAATATGGCACATGGCGTCTTGGGCGCAAACGCAGTGATGTCGGCGGAGGCGTCGCATCCCGTCTTTCTCAGCGCCATTACTTCGTCCATACCGACGGTTTTCAAACCATTATAAGTTCAAACTTTTTATTAAGTGCTAAACGATGGAATAAACCTTGGTGGAATTATTCCTTACCAACGCGTACGTTTAAATTTTTACAATAAAACGTCAGGTTAAACCGTCGGCTATGAATGTATAATATTATACCGAACAACATTTTATAAAAAAAAAAAAATGTCATCATAACAGACCAAAGTCACGAGTGTATAAAATGTTCGTGGAATTCATGGAAACAATAAATGTCATTATTATATTACATATTAATTATTATCAGTGTCGTAGATACGTGCGGAGTGTTAAAGATTGTACCCCTCCCTCAAAATCAAAAATAAAGTTCCGATTAAAAATAATGTAATGTAATAGAGGTACAATAGTATTATAAGTTTAACAAATAAAGATAATTAATTAAATTATTGAAAATGATCTATGGTACAAACAGTCTGCGGTATTATTAATTATATTGTTAATGTTATCGAAATGTCGCATATTACATTTTATTGTATATAAATAGGCTATGAATAAAACAAATATAACTATATATTTTTATATAATATACATAATATCTCAGACACGCGTCAATTTGATTTCCGGGACAAGATATTATAACTTCATCATCCGTATGTTGGTTAGTGGTTACAGGCTTACAGCAAGAATGGAAAATATATAACACGAATAATTTTATTATAATTTAAATCTAATTTTATCGTGAGAATACGTTTCAGACTTCAGTTATATTAGTAAAATGACTGGTATTGTTATATCAATTAGTTTATTTAAATTGATTTACATGTATTTACATATTTGCATTAACTAAAATAAACAATTAAATATAATCCAATAGTAAGTATGATTAAAAGGACAATATTTGATACATATTATATTTTTTTTACATTTTTAAAAATAAAATGAATATTATTATATTTTTAAATATCTTGTGCATCATTTAATAGGGTTAGGCATTAATTGATTTTTCTCCATATCTTTATTCACCAGTCAAAACACAAATTAATAGAAATTGTTTTTGATTGGATTACTATAATTTCCAATAAAATGAGTGAATAAATACTGATAATAATACTGCACATAACAAAATGTGCAAAGCTATTATACAATATGCCACTAATTAATAACTTAATTTGTTATGTATTTTATGAAGAAATTAAATGTAAATTGTTAAATTTATTTTATCTATATATTTATGTTTTCTCTTTTATTTAATTTAAATATATTATTCAATTTAATTATATATTAATGAAAATGCTTAAATCAAATATAAAAATAAAAATAAAAAATCGTATCTAGATCACTGATTATTATAGAAATCTACGCACGTACATCATTGATAACCATCTAAATGCGCTATTTTTAATACACTATAATCACTATTTCCTAATTATTATTATTATTATTTATAATAATTATTGTTATTAGCTATATATACAATAATTACCTACTTCAATTAATAATGTCTGGATAAATGTATTAACGTTCCAGCGACTCACGAAATGGTAATAATATTGCCAAAATAACGGTTTGTCTTTCACGAGAGATGTACATTAAATCTAGACAAAAGTACAAACTAGGTCATAAATTGTAATAGTAAATAAATAAAATATATTTTGCACGCAACATAATTTCTTTCGTCGTTTCTTTAGTGATGATAAATATCATAGTCTTCTCGACTATATTTACATTGCAAGTAGTAAATAATGATAATAAAACATTCATACCCGGAAGCTGGCGTGCGACGTACTAAATCGTTCCTCACCTACCACACAACTATACAAAAAACGGAAACAGAAATCTACTTCATTTTGAATACGATTCTCAAGTGTTTTTAAAATATTCTCATTGGGTATAGAAAAAGAATGGTTTCGTAAATACGATGATCCATTTTTCCTCTATTTTCGGTAAATGTAGTTAGTTTAACATACCATACCAACGTCGAGCGGCGTAATAACGTGTATCGTGATTTATTTTACGTACATTTTAAAATATAAATGCTTACATTACATACAGGTCGATGTGCTTCGCGTGAGGTAGGAACGTATTTTGGATTCAATAATTGTAAGGGCGCATAAGTTTATCCATTACCCCGAAATCAGCTGACATTTGTACATTTTATAGCAATAATTTAAGTACACATTAAGTAATAGTCCTTTTCAAAAATATGAAATCCAAGTATAATATGGCTATTTGATATCGTGATGTATCCTATATATACGATGTATATATATAACCTATATATATCGTATGTATTATGTATATAATATTGACGATTCCGACGAAACGCGATTCCTCTTCGATACAAATTTACCTAAATCGACTTTGTGTTTACGTAGCGACTGCCTATCGTTACAGACAGTATATTTATTAATTGTTTATTCGTTATTCCATTGCAAAGTTCATATTATTATACGCATTTTTCAAACATTCTAACAAAGTCACTTAATATTTTACTCGTAAATTCTGTTGCGTTACGTGGTGTAGGAATTCGACGGGCACATACCACTCCATTCTATTCATAGCTCATACGGTATACCAATTGCAGTGGGTGATTGATCCATCACATCCGTCGGACATGGGATCGTGGTTATTTTTCACCAAATACATTCAACGAACCATAGGAATTGCATGCTACCAACAGAGTCTATAACTCTTTTCGGAAGGCTCCACAATGCATTATTATTATTATTATAAATTATTTTTATTATTATGGATACTAATCGAACGACGATGATGCAAACGTGTCTATTATAACTACAGCAGTCGATTGACATGCTATAGCATCTAATGCTAAACATCAGTTCGGTGGTTTCGTAAAATGTATATCGACACGACTTTACCAAAATAATGTTTGGCTGAGTAGAACGATACCCAAATACCTATCTCTTTGTATCCATTTGGAAAAGAAGAAAATAGGTACCCTAGTTGTGGATTTTTGTGTGATTCTATGCTATTGATTTCTATTATCACAATACATGGATATCAACGTAACATTGATCAATTTTGACACTACAGCTTCGTTATAATAATACATATTTACGTAGTTACACAATTTTATCAATTTACGTAGTATTACACAATATTATAATATTTACCATTCGTAAAATTAGTTTTTTCCAAAACATGAATATCATATTATCTAAGATACAATAACACTGGTAAAAGGTTAGTATATATATATAACAAAATATAATATGCGTACTTGAATCAATAGAGTTTCACTTCATATAGAAACCATTCAATTATATAACACATCTATTCAATACCTGTGATTTGTATTAAAACTTATACTTACGAGTATAGTAAAGTACTAAAACATTTTACATCAAACTAAAAAATTCTCAAAAATATACTGTTATCACAACATTGTGTCCTAAAACCTAATATCGTATCAGTTATTTATTTATACAGCGAAAAAAATATATTTATATGTATAAAAACAATAATTAGAATTTCAGCAGAATATTACAGAATATTATTTATTTGAAGATTGATGTCAGAACGTTGCATTATTTATTTCAATAAATATTCAATTAATCAACTGCAGGTTGTGTATTTCTGTGCACCTTCAATATACGTTTACATTAAACTGGATCAATATACCTATCTCTAACTGTTCTTTAAAATTCAATTTTTAGGAATTCGAAGTTATGAACAGATGTTAGATAAATTGAATCACATATAAGGCGTTAACATTTCTAAATCTGTGTATAAGCTGAATTCCCGAGGGAAGTCATCAATCATATTATGTCTATAGAAAATCTTTATTTAATATGGATTGTACATCGGATACACGTTGGCGTGACTTGTTAAACCTGAACTAAATTAAATTGCCAAGGTATATGAAAATCACTAGCAGGTATTATTGAATGCTTAATATAAATCATTCCGACCAAAAATTAATTCGTAAATTAATAATAATAATGTTTGGGTACATATTATTTTTTATTTTTTTCACTTCCTAATGGAACTAAGAATATGCGCATGAAGTTTAAATTGTATTTTCTGAAATTTAAATAAATATTATATAATTGTTAAAAAAAAAAAAACGGATTTGTACATTAAATTTAAACTTAACGTATACTAGTTAAGTATAATATATGTATTATGAGTAGTGATTATTAAAATCCACTGTATGAGATTCACTACGAGTTATAAAATAATATAACACTACTTTCATAAAAATATAAAATGTATTTTTCTAGCATTTTGGTCTCAGTGAAACTTAACTGGTACGTAGAACTACCTGCTACTACTATATAGCCTGTCACCTTACATAATATCGCGCTCGGCATGGCGCGCTTATCGTCGAACAGTGAATCGGTGGATCGTTACCTTATCTTTCTTTTTTTTCTTTTGTTAAGATAACAAGACTGTCGACTTAACACATAACCTTATTCACACGTCTCCACATCCAGTTATGTAAAAAAAAACACTGTTAAAAATAAAAATAAACTAGAAGCAATAAAACAAATGACGAAATAACTTTTATTCGCCTCGAACACCTTATAATAAAAATAAATCGTCGGAACATTCGGAATATTCTTGTCGCCAAATCGTTATTCTTTACTTCAATAACAAAGCTTTTTCGATTTTAACACAGAAAATTCCGAAAATAATATAACGAATGATTGCACTATCACTAAGCTTATGCAAACGATCACGTCAGACAACATTTCAGAAAAAAATAAAATGCCTCCAATTTTTATTTTAAATCATAATCTCAATTAAAATCTTATTTTTAAAACTATTATTAACATCGTCGGTGAAAACAGATTCATCTAAAAAAAGTCACAAAAATACGTCAAAGGGCAATCCAACATCGACTACTACCGTCAAATAATTAAATCCAATCCAATACACAATTTCAAACATATCAACTTCAAAGTGAAACACCTTTCAGATGTAATCCACTGTCTACATACATCAATAACATACAATGACTATCTCGCGATGAAATAAAATGCGCTTTAAAAATCGTATACATTTCATTACTCCAAATAATGAACGTAATCCAACGGCAAACAAAAATAGCTCTACAATATGGTATACCCACTTTATCTTTTTTCTCAAACTATCCTGCTTAAATAAATTCTCTAACTAGTAAAAAGTTAGGCGCAGAAACATTACAGTAACACACCAAATATTAATGAGAGAAAAGCTGTCTAGACAATCTAATTATAGATTTAAAAAATATTACTTCTCTAAATAAAGAAACGAATCATTCATCAACTAAAAAGCATCACGGTCCTTCCACAACAGTTTAATCCGCAAAACCACAGAAAAAGCCTTTAAAGAAAAACCTCCACATACTCCTATAAAAAGCCAACATTACGTGGGCTATTGACGATCTAGAAAAAGTAGAACTTTTTAAAACCCATTTTACCGAAATGCTCAAGTCACAAAACTAGATAAACAACTATGTATTTTCCAATCAAATAGAACATTTTTTGTCATCCTTTTTGCAAATTAAACTACCTCCAAAATAATTTTCTCCGGCCAAAGTTCAACACTATATCCCTACATTCAAAAAAAAAAGTCTCCTGAATTTGATCTAATAATAATAATAACATACAGAGTAGCCATAAAAAACCCAAGAAAAACTTTAATATTTCTAACAAAGAAAAAGAATATATAGGTATTCTAATGTTTTTCAATTAGCTTATTTTTCACTTTAGTGAAAGTTCTTAGTCTTAATAATCTAACCGAAACCTGAAAAATACCTGACCATCACTCTTTACATAGATCAATAAGCCTTTTACTTTTATTTTCGAAAAATTAATCCTCAAAAGAATAAGTCTAATAATAAACAGCTCTAAAATTATTCTTAACATTCAATTTAGTTTTTGTAACTGCCACTTATAGTTTACCATATTGACTGTACAACAGATACAATTGATTCAGCTCTGAAAAAAAAAACATTACTACACATTATTTTTTCTCAACGTAGCACTAGGATTTGACTGATTTTAGCACGGTGACCTTCTCTATAAATTAAAAATAATCTTATCCTCCCTCATTTTAAACTATTTTTTTTTAAATTCCGCCTCAATAACCGTCAATTTTCCATCCGATACTGCTATAGACGCTCTTCTATCTCCACATTACAAATCATTGTTTTTTTAAGGCCTTTATATTATTTGGCTACAGCTTGTTTGCGCACAATCTATAATTTTACCGGAAAAATCGGAACTTGTTTGTGTACACGGTTGTAATAAATGTAAAACTGGTTTGCGTACACAAAAATAATTATATTTTATCTTGGTGACAGATGGGCACTGATAACCATCGATAAAGAGTACGGAAATGTTATTAAATTCCATACAAATAGTACGTATCGAGAACTTATAGTGTGCGTACATAGCATTTGTGATTCTAACCTATATTTACTTGAACAAGTATTAAATATTATTTATTAACAATTATTAATAAGCAAGTATTAACATGCATTTTTAACCACACCTATAAATACATGCATAGACAGATCTAAGTATGTTAAGGAGGAAGGAAAATGTATGTAATAATTTACTTATTAATAAATAAACTATTAAAGTCTAAAAGGTAACTTTGCGCAAACCATGTGTATGGTTACAGCTCAACTGTCCTCAAACAAGTGTCAGTTTTGTGCCCAAACAAGGTGTCTTTTTGGTATTTGTGCGCAAATCAGTACCACCCTATTATTTAACATCTAAATTGTATATCAACCCACTTCTCTTAACATTTTTTCGTTGAATATACTAATGATGAAGCATTTATTTCAGTTAATGAAAATCCATTTACTGTATTTAATTAATTACTATCTCACTTTTCTTGAACAGAAATTTAATGTCTAAACTGGAAAGTTAAAAAAAAAAATTTAAGTAAATCTAGCCACATCACTTTTACTCTCAAACACAAAATTTACCTACAGATTACATTCAGAAATATTACAATTCGAATTTTATTAAACATAAAATACCTAGGAATACATTTTTACGATAAATTAAATTGGGTCAACCATACACATTACATCAAACTCAAGCTAAAATGTCGACTGCGTACCCTTAAATATTTCACTAACGCAAAATAAAAACTTATACCCCGAAATAAATTTAACAAAACTCTTTTGCAACTTATATATGGTGCTGCGTTAAAAAATTAAACCTAAATAAAATACAAATAACTCAAAATAAATTATTCCATTTAGTGAGAAAAGACCATTTCTATGAATTTAATTAAACACTGTACACAGATTTAAAAATAACCAAGTGCCTAAACCAATTATCAAATCCATTATTAGTCGATTGGGATATTTATTTTCGATATTCTAAAGTCATAAAATATTTAAAAAAAACATATTTCATTCAAAACATTCTCACACACTCATTTAAAATATTACGTGATTGTTATTAATGTTAGCTTATAAATATTGTCTTTGTTGTTGTTATTATTACTAACATAAATAGGATAGATAGGTACTACTTTTGCGATACTCGAAATGGTAAATAATCGCTTATTTGGTGTGATCAAATATACGATACAATATTGAGATATTATTACAGTACCGTTATCATTATGAACTATTGTTGTAACCGTACAATCGTACGATTATCTATCTATTTATTGTATTTATATAAATCATATAATTTTATCAAGTGGTAATTTATTTTAAAAGTCTAAAACACTCGTTTAGTTAAAATATCGTCTTGCCATCGTAGCCTACCGAATTCATTGCTCATTAAATTTGCATTGATAAATTATTGCGGTAAAAGTAATTTTATTATATTTTATATCATAGATATAATTTATAATAGTGTAGTTTTTATTATTATTTTTTATTTATGTATTTAGGTGATCAACAAAGTTTATACGAGCATTTGATAAATTATAGATTTTTATGATTTGATTTAGTGAACAATAGTGATATTATATCTAAATCTACATGATACTAAAATATCACAATAATCGCAATAATTCATATGGCATCTAAAAAAATGGCGGATTTTCACAATTTTACCGGAAGTTGTGCATGAGACTAATAATTTGGAGTGGCATTGTTATAGTAAAACGTATTCACAGACCAATCAATTACCTACTTAAAAGATCGCAAAATTTTCAAATAAAACTTTTTTGGTAGCGTCGGTTGAATCCAAAACATAAACTAAAAATAAGATCATTTTTGTAATTCAAGTAAAAAGTTATCATAGGACTTGGTCGAGCGTTCGCAGTGCTCTTAAAGAAAAAAAAAACATAATCTTGAATTACTATTTGGAGTAATGGGAACAGCTGCCTTTCAATTGGTTTAACATATATAGGGTATTATATTATACTACCATGACTGTAGTACAACAGAGACCACATATATATATATATATATATATATTTTTATAGTAGTGTGGGTGTGTATATATGTATAAAGGAAATTTGGTGGTTCGTTTATGGAACAATCGACAACAGATGTGAGTGAGTGTAAGTGAGAGAAGGTTTGTGTGTGTGAGAGAGAAATAGAGAGATAGAGAGAGATAGAGAAAGAAAGAGAGATAGTGATAAAGAAAGAGTGTGAGAGACAGAAATCGGGGATGAGGATGCGTGAGAATAAAGAAATAGAGGTAGGTAAAAAAAGGTAGTTTTATAATACGAAGGCACAACTGTGCCATGTTCGTGAATGTGCTCAATTTATCGCGGGAAAAAAATTTAACCGATTGCACGCACATAAAAAAAAAAAAAAATTAACCCCTAGAACCGAGTTTTGTTATTAAACGGGTCTTGTATTGTTATATATTGTGTTGATTTATTCTCCTATTTACAAAATATGGTGGACATAGCAAATGCTTATTATTGTGATTCTTTACTATGCCTAAACCTATTATAGCTTATCTAGAAAAACAATTTACATTCATAAAACTGAAGTTTACGTTAATTTATTAAACGAACACGCGAATAAATAGTTGCTAACGACATAAATAAATGTATTTATGTAATATAATAATGATTTCTTTCCAAATATTCAAATGTACATTTAAAATGAAAAACTAATGTACAAAAAAGCTATAACAGTAGATGCATTTTTTATACCATATTATATATTATTATATTTAATTTAATAATTTATAATGTACTATTATAGAAAAATATTCTTGAGATCTTCAGTAGTAAGAATATTTTATTTTCTTCCAGGTTGACTAAACGTTTTTCTCTAATAAGTCAACGGTATTTATAAGACGACAGAAATAAATGTAGTTTTATATTAAAAATATACAATATTGTTAATTTAATGAATATTAAAAAATCATTAAATAAAATAATTTGACTTTACAACCAGAAGTGTAAGTAAGTAATATTATTATTATTATACTTTTTATTTAAAATAAATAAACATAGTAATATGCTACAAGATATTTTTCTTCAGCAAGGAAAATTGAGGAATCATACATATATTTTTGTAAATAAACCATAAACTGTATGAATTTTTGGTTACTAGTAGATATTAAATTCATGTTTAGATTGCTGCTAACTGCTAATTCTAATTTTTTTTTTATGGATATCCAGTCGCTATATTAATAGTTTTTAAATTTTGTTATATTAAATCGGTTACGATTAAAAAATAAAAAAGCCGTTACCATCCCAAAAATAAATTTATGTTAATGTTAAAAAATTAAATGAATAAAAATTGAGAAATAATTTTTTTTTTGTTATTATATTTACAGAACAGCGTTTATAAATATATTAGAGGACAAAAGTGAATGTTTTATTTATTGATTACAGAGTTTTAAAAGTTGACATTTTCATAACCCGGTAAATAAATTGTAAACGACTTTGAAAAAAATCGTTGAATTGTTACTTAAAAAAATTAATACTATTTGTTTACAATTAATCGGTATTTCAATTTTTATAAAAACTTATATAATTTTATTTTGTATTTACCTATTGTTTCTTTTAGCTTTGATGATAAAAAGTATTTTTTTTTTTTCGTCAGTACCAGAAAATTTAAACATTTTATCTTATTAATATTATTTGTGTATAAAGGTTTAAAAAAGCTAATAGCTATGCAAATAAAATTAATTTTTTATATTTAATTCATTGAATGTCTTTGATCCAACATTCAACAGGCGTTAATTAAATATGAAACTGTCTATAATTTTTAATAATATCAGCTTATTCTTTTAGCATAAAAATGCAATTTCTTTTGTGTCTACGATAATATATTTGAAAAAATTAATTAATATTGCCTTAGACGAAATTGTATAGTGTAAATCATGATAATAACCTTTAAAGTAACAAGTACTTAATTAATTATATTAAAAAATGCTCGTAATTGAATATCTTATGGTGATTTGTAGTTTGATTAATATTTTTTTTTACAAATTAATTAAACAAATACCTACTATCAAAGTGAATTCATTAGGGTGTTATGATACATTATGTTTATTTATATAGTATAATTATCTATGTACTTTTTTTTATTGTTATTATTATTTATTGACACGTATTAACAGCGAGTTAAACTATTCATTAAATTAAATAACAGAACATTAAATCAAACTGTTTAAAAAAATAGAATTTTAACACGTTAACTGTTGAATTATCTGTAATATCTCTAAAAATTAATATAAATAAACAATTTATAAGGAAATTATCGTATATTTTCTTAACTATCAGCAATAAAATGTACTTTACTATTCGTATATTTTTCATAAAATTGTTTAAGAATTAAATGTTTTAAACATTTTATAAAAATTAAATTTCTATTTCGATGTAGAATGTTTTGTTGTGTTTAAAATAAAAGACGTTTAGTTGTCAACACATTTTTTCCGTCCTTTTATATATATGTATATACAACTTAAGGTAAATGATTTATTAATTTACCAAGAAATCAGACATTATGTTATAAAATCGAATAAAACCTATTTGATTGTATTCAACTGAGCTGATCGGAAAGGTAAAATATATATTTTAATCGCGCGGCTAAATATCGCAACTCATAGCGGGTTTATAATATATACCTGGTTTACAAAGCATTTGTATATATACACGTTATGTGTGTATGTGTAAGTGTGTGTGAAAGAGAAAGAGAGATATAGTATGTGTGTGTGTGTATGTGTGAGAGAGAAAGAGAGAGAGAGAGTATGAGAGAAAGAGGATTGATTGCGTGTCGGTGCACGATTTAATGTCTCCCGCAGAAGAGAATATTATGCGCGGAAAACGGTGCTCGATGCGCTACTAAGATTGTATCACCCGTACCATAGCCGCATAGAATTATACGTGATCTCAAATCGTTAAGGTTATGAGATTGCCTAACGGAATATGTTTCAATTTTCTAGTTATATATACAGAGTGATTCGTTTTACTCGTTGGTCGGTATAGTACATTATACAGCTATTGGTCTCATGCGGTGTGATACGTCGATTCGACGCTGAGTTCGAAAACATTATTCGTTGGGCCCTTTCGTCTGTGTCGGAGGTTTTTTTTGTACTCAAAATAAACTTCACCAAACTACGTAGAATTGGAAAAAAATATTCATTGAGCTTTTACGTCCGTATATACGAGGGATTTTTTGTACTCAAAATAAAATTCATCAAACGTTTTTGAAAAGGTCATTCATAAATTTTAAGAAAAAAATGTTATTATAAATGTTATCGAATAAGCAAATAAATAAAAAAAAAAAAACATAATGATTTTACTTTCTTTTTTTTTCAGTCGACTACAGAATAAATGAACTATCGTCATTAGTGGTGAAATGGCCCGTAATAATATCTTTAACCATTCGGGTGTAAACCATTTTTATAAATAATTATTTTTTTTCTATTGAAAAATCCCTTGCAGACTTTACGATATTTTATAACTATAATTAACTAACCATACACACTCACATATTATATACATTATACATCCGTATTACATTATGAACTAGAAGATATTTATTATTGTTACCTACGTAGTACAGAAAAATAAACAAACATTTGTGCTTAGTAAGATACATAAACATTTTGTTATTAATGAACAGTAAATAGTAATGAAAAAGTATGTAAGATTTAGTTACAAATAATGACCATCTTAAAGTTTGTTATACTTAAAAAACTATCGAGAGAAAACCCCCAAGTTGTAACAAAATTTTAACAATTACATAAACATCGTAATAAGGTGTATGACAATCTCATAATATAATCTCAACAGTATATAGAGCTTCTAAAAAAATGATTACTGTAATTTCACAATAACTAGTATAAATTCAAAAATGTATTATTATTATTAAAATATGTCTGTGAAAATCCGAACATATAATAATTTAATATATATTATAAATCATCACAAAACGTGAAGGGACACAATACGCATATCAGAACGACAATCTATTGTGATGCACATCGTAAGCTATTAGGAAATTGTCAATTGCTGCGTGACCTATATGAGTTTATGATTGACAAAAAAATTGTACCTTGTATTCCTGTCCCCGTTTATATAATATTTTACACTTTAAAAAAAAAAAACTTTCAATTCTAGATGTGTCGCTTCTATATTATAGTTACAATCACTGTAATCGATGGCTTACAACTACCTAACATTTTTCGAACCCTTCAGCTAACCTTCAAGTAACAACAATATATCATGGTATGAATATTTTATTTATACTTTTGTATACATTTTTTAGCTGACCAACGTATAACGATAGATAGTTTTAGTAGAAAGAGTTCGGTTCTCTTGACTTTAATAAAACGAATATAGAACAATAAAATATATTTTAACTACCTAACTATAATTATTTATTCACCATTTTTTATTTTAATATCTTAGTATAATATATATATATATATATATATTAATACATAATTTACAATTCCAGATTATATACATATAGTTTAAAAATTCAAGAGTTACAGTGAGAGGAGATCATATTATAGAATACACTATTATTATCACATGTATTGGATAAAGATAGCAAACGCCAAACTATTGTAACAATATTCATTATATTAGTTAATAAAACTTTTTTCATTATTTTAGAAAAAGTCCAATAATGTAAATGTGTTTTTTAATTCGACATAAGTATAATTGATTGTTTATATGTATTTATTATTATTATTATAATATTAATTTATAATTTTAATTTTGATTGATAACTCATTTACTTCAAGAATACAAATGAAAACCAAAACATATTCAAAATTATTTTCTTATGCTTTAATACGATGTCTTAAAATATAATAAATTCTGACGATTTTCTTTGAATTTTTCCAAAATTCGTTTTAATTGTAATAGTTATGTTATATCCGTTTCAAGAAAACCTAGATTAATATCATTATGTATGAAATGTGTGAGAGTTGAAACGAAAATAGTTAAAGTTTCAATTACACAAAATTATACCAAACGCTTAAAGAGTTTTACTCTTTGCGGTCTATTTGTTGTGTATATTTAATAAAGATTATCTATATTTTGAAATATTGAAGTCGAAATTATATTATTGTAGGTAATATTCAAATGACCAATTCGGCTATTTTCAACTGAATTATGTCCATGTATAGAATTTAACTGGTTAATCTACAATCATTCATGCATGTCTTAAGTAATTTATAAATACTCTGTCGTGGACATTATCACGACATACTGTTTTGATGATCGAGAGAATGCGACCGATGATCGGTTTGGTTACTTGTCTCGCAACGGGTCGGCAACTTTGCCATAACCGCCGTTAATACGATGCATGTATGCATGATGTATGTAGCGTTACATTATTATAATTACTTTATAAGAGACTTAAATAAATTATTTCAAATCGCCACCTCAATCACCTCAACACCTACAATATTCATTGCATATATTAATTTAATGGAATTCAAGGCTATTTATTGTACAGAGCACTGACGAACAATATTTGTTTGTGCATGTTAATTTCAATATAGTTTTGATACGAATTATGTTTGTATTGTCAACAATAATTTTGTATACTTTTAAAAATTATAATAATCATAATCTGTGTATTACAATCTCTGTTTTATTATTTTTCTAATTGCCTATACAATTGGATATGATATATAATTATGAATAATAACTTTGTTACTAATATTATATTAATATAAATTTAACATTAATCATGATAGTAAAACAATATTTTATTCTTTCTAGAATAATGATGGTCGGCAACCCTTTTGGATTCTCGGGCCACGTTCACAAATTAAAAAGATTTCGCGAGCCAGACACAAATAAATATTTTATATTCTTGAATTCTTTACTAAAACAAAAAAAAAATTGTCTTAGACTTTAAAATAATAAAATTTATAAAAAAATTCGATCTAGAATTTAAAGGGAGCCGTCAGTTGCCGACCACTAGCTGTTGTCTTATGTAATAAGTCGTTACTATAAATCGTAAAATAAAGATACAAAGTACATATTGTTTATTTTTTTAATACTTATTTACTGTAGTATGTAATTGTACAGAACAAATTTAATTTCTTTATTTTTTTTTCAGAATTTGTAATTATTTAAAATATTAAGACGCAGGTACGACGGTTATATACAATATATTAATATGAAAATGAGTAAGTTTCTTCTCGAAGGATAAAAACAATATTTTTATAAATCATCGGTAACTTCTAAAGTTCGACTTACCTTAGAGAAAATTCGTTCAAACATTCACTGTTTATACAGTTTATTTTATTTTTGATCGATTTCATCATACACTCAATATAATTTCTCACAGAAAATGTATTTTATCAATTATGTTATATTTATATCACTAAACTTAAGTGGAAATTAATAACACAGTATAGAACTTTTGATAAATTTTAATACGGCAGCTATGTGAAATAATTAAGCACATTTGTCATTTATAAATAGAACTAAGATAAGTTTAATTACTCACAAAAAAAATGTGCCTGTAAATGTCAAACTTTTGAAGATAGAAAAATTACCAATGTATTTTGCAGTTCCGTGGTCATATATTATATTGTAATTGTATATTATTAGTTAATTGGTAACAACTGTATTTGTATTGTGCATACATTGCTTGTAATTATTATTCGCCAATTTCCCATGTTCCAATATAAAATTTTTAGATCCACTGTTCAAATTGTTTTGTCCCAAACACTGAAATTGTATGGGTAGGGTTGTTAGCCCTTCGCCCAAACTCCAACATTGAGAGATGGAAACGCCACTTTCCAATGCTAAATTTTAGGAATTAGCAATAATAATAATATGCTAACATATACGAGTAGGTATTGGATACTAATAAAATAAATACAATTGAGAAAAAAGTAGCTGTCAAAAACATTAATTATTTATACTGCGTTATATTTGGTAAATGAAAGCGTCTGATATTTTTGTTAAAATAAATCGATCAAAGAGTGGCAAGGAAAAGGTGGAATTGGTTTTAAATTTGTAAAAGGATCAACTTTTGAAATTAATTACATTTTGAATTTTAGCAGATTCCAAAAATTAAATTAGAATTTATTTAAAATTTCATGATTTATTCAACGAATGGATAGTTGTATAGATGAAATATTAAATCATGAAAAAATAAATGTGTACGATATCAAGTGTACACAAATCAATGATATGTAAAAAAATATTATAAATTGAAATTGCTGAGTTGTCTAGGTTGTATATTGGACTTTTTATAAATTCTGATTAAACAAGCATATTTAATTTCATGTCTTTAATTAAACAATAATATTATTTATACATCTATAATATAATGGTTAATTAAATACAATTTTAGTAGTATAGAGTTGTAACACTGTCATTTTCTTTCCGGAACATTATAATACACACAAAAGAGTAAACCTTTTTACAGAATAGATTAGGTAAAGATCGTTTAATTATTTTCTATAAAAAATTAAAAAAATACCCAGGACACAGTAATTTGTTGACGTAACGATGTATTACTGTGTGATTAACAATGCATAATTATACTACAAAAACATTATATAATGTTAAAATTCCCTTTTTTTAAATTTATTTTTTTTGTTACTAGTGTATTACCTAAATGGTAATAAAAAAAATCCATATTTTTATTAATTTGGGAGTATGTGATGTTTCAATGATTGAATTGTAGCCAAGAAATTGGTAAAAGTATCAATTAAATAAGACACGATATTAGAATAAAGTTATATTTACATAATTTACTGCATGTGATTTGTATGACTTGCGGTTATTGGGTAATAAGATTTACCATTTAAATACGATGTTAATAAAATCTGATAGCATATTTAACCATTTAAAATTGAGTCTATGTATTAAAACAAAGTGAGTACTTACTTAAGAAACTTGAGTTGAATAGATACTTGCAGGTATGTGGCAGTCTTGATTTCCACTCCACCTTGCAAACTGTCAAATAATATTACAATTTTATATTTAATAGAATAATAGTAAATTATAATATTTATAAACAATTTTCAAGGTTTTGAACGGCCATAAAAAGAATCTACAATAATAAATATTGTATAAATGTATTTCAAATAGAAGAAAAAAAATCTTTTTTTATTCTTGATCCAGCATCAACTACAAAGTTATAACTTATAAGCTTAAAAAACAAAAAAAAAATAATAATAAAGAATATCAAACTATAAATATTAATAGAGTTAAGAAAAGAAAAAAAATAATAAATAAATATTTATTAATATAAAAATAAGAATTTTACATTGGTTCTTGTTATACTCGTATAGGTTATTCGAAATTTAAAAGTTTTCTTTGGTTCAGCGTGGTTTCAGAAATGAATAAGAAGGTATTTTGGTATAACGATTATGAACAGAATAATAAGTTTCGTCGTAACTACAGTTAAAATTTTAAATCTAACTGAAGTCTTAAAATGTATGTTAAATAATCTAGTTGAACAATTTATAATACTATTCTAGCTACCATGAATGAACGTATAGTTTAGAAAGGTTATTTTTAAATTATTTTTTACAAAAAATAAACACTTATTAGAATATTATAATGGAAAATAAGAAAACTTCTATACGATTTGTTCGATTAGATTGTATAAAATCTCAGTGGGTTTGACGTGGGATCACAATTTAATTATTTATTTAAACAGATACGCGTTGTCATTCGTAAAATCTTACGTGTAGTTATCGAATTATCCACCAGGTTTAAAGCAATTGAAGCAAGTCGCTTTTATGCATGACGGTTGTATTCTTTGTGGGTAACCGAGAACAATTTTAGTAACGCTGGTCAAAGGACAATGCACTTCGCCTCCGTCTGAGAGAAATACACCGAGTAAACACACCCTTTGTCTTTTCTATTTCTAAACATGACGTAATAATTATAAAATATATTGTTTTAAACCGGCGATGTATAAATGTATTTTACCCAACGGTTTTTACACAATATACTTATTGCATAAATAGTATATAGGTATATGTAGACCACCCGCATTGGTTTCGTGCAAGTAAGCACCGGTGCCGAGACTTCTAAATAATTATAGTTGGTGAATTCCGTCCAGTGCTCCTTTTGCCACCCTAGAAGGCTTTTGTTTGCAGTAGGAGAGAAAATTGAACGATATTTATTTTGTCTAATAAAACTGATTAATTAAAAAATAAATACGGTTAAAGAAAAAACACACCTCAATATTTTGAACTTGTTAAATAATTAAAATATAGAATATTTCGATATAACAAAATTTCAATAATTTTTGGTGAAATGTAAATTTAGCAGAAGAAAGTTAAGCTCTACAAAAAAATAAAATATTAAACAGTTAGCTCGTCGACTACCTGTACACTATCCCTTGTCTCAAGATTTCTGATTACGTCAGAATATTTTGATAGATTTTCTTTTGACAATTGACCGATACATTATGTTCTTATGATCGACAATGCGTGAAACTCTCTGGCCAGTGAAATAATAGTGAAAATGTATACGTTCGAAAAGCTGGAATAGTATTTCTGTAACGATCTGCCATTTAGAAGGTAAAGTTATCTGATCACAAACCTCGATACGACGATTTGCTTACCACGAATTAATCTATAAATAGAATATGTATAATCATTCGGTAATATTAACAACCGCGGATAGTTTAAAATACTTAACTTCAAACAGTTCAAACAGATGTCGCGGTGTAACTCGGTTGTTGAATTCAATTGTACGTATCTTTGACACTGTGTCGGTGGATGGATTATTCCTAAATAATTAGAAAATTATTCAATGCGAAATCGCTAAAATCCATTGCAATTCGATTAGCTACGTGCCCGGTTAGGCATATCCGCGATATAGGTTAAGGACTATCCGGCACTGGGGTATTGAATAATTTATTATGGTACAACGCGTTTCCGCGCATCTGTCTAGTCATATTTTTAGTAATCACTACATTTTTAATAACAAATTATAGTTATTTATTTTATGCTACTATATAATGCCTATACTGAATATATTGATTTGTGAAATAAAAATATTAGAAACCGCGTAAAATTAAATTCTGTTGCTAATCGCTTGAAAAATGTGACTTATCTGAAACTATTTTAATTGAACATTTACGATACATCATCCTGTAGGTGCTCATCACAGTTTTAATACGGATCATGTACCATCGTGGTTGTGACATTTACAAACCGTCATTCAATACAACGTTTTTCAATTCGTACGTTTTTTACGCGTTGCTGGTAAAAAAAAAATAAAATGTAAAAAATACATTCATTATTGCCACTCTATACGACGCGGTACATTACAGCACCACCTCCTCCGACACTACCTGAATATAATATTTTTTTACATAACATATTATTATATGTATATACTTGTGGGAGACGTTGACAAATCGTGTGGCACGTGCCGACGGGGGCTGTTCGATATTATATACGATCTCGGCGCGCTGCTGAAATATGTAATTTAATTCGTTGTCGAGGTGGTCTTTATATTGTACGTTACATCGTCGTCGAAATCGTCATATTTGTATATTTGTATGTAATACATTTTTGTGTAAATATACGGTGAACAACCTAAATTGCGATCAGATAGAAATTTACTAAACGAATTTGGTAGAGCATCAGTTGTCCCGTCGAAACGATCAAAGCCCAGACAGTTCGGTAAACGTTAGCTATTTTGCGTTATAAAATCAAACAACAATAATATAATTAAACTTATCAATAGAGTTAAATATTAATCAATATCAAATCGTTTCATTTTAGTACAATAATATATATATATAAAGTCCAAAAGTAACGTTAATTGAAAACTGTGTTTTAACACAAACCGTACGCTGAGGCATCATTGAATATTACATTTCCTATTTAGTTCCTTTGTAAATAATAAGTGATTATTTTAAATCTAACATTTTAGATTTACAATTATGGTTTTCAATTTTTTTTTTTTTTGTAAGTAAAATAATAACATTTTCTATTATTATCGTAATATAATTTTTATATAATCTTTAAGTTACCACGATTATTATCATAATATACATTTACAAAAATAATAATTATCGGTATTACATGAATACACAGATTATAAAAATGACTGATAATATTATTATAAGTTGTATTGTTTATAAAATATTATGTAATTGTAATACTAAAGCGATGTTAACCAATTCTGAATTAATCATATTGAGTAATCAAGTATGAATTAAAAATTTTAATTTATTTATATGGTTTTCTTTTGGATTTTCTAATTTTAAAAATTATTTTGTGCGGATTTATGGTATAATATTCGAATTTAATTCAATTATGACAACCAAAATGTGCGTTGGTACCTGCCGCTTAGATTTTCGTCATTTTTGTTTTTAATACATAAAAAAGTGGTAAAAAAAACCTTGAATGTTTCACATATCACATGTGGAGTTGGTCTTCAAATAGACTACTTAGATTAGCTTCTTAGAACTGCGCCATGTCGTATTAAACATAAACAATCTCTTTCTCACTATCAAAAATATAAAAGACAAACAAACAAACAAACAATTCCCATTAATACAACAGTCTGTATAAACCACTTATGGCGAGAGAACTAAAAAACAAGAAAAATGTGGCAAAGAAATGGTCCTGGAAACAAAAATAAAATTCAATAAAAACTCGTGAAGAGGAAAAATGTGGATTAAGTAGTACATATTATATATTTTTTTTTTTTGAAAGAATATAAGATATTTACTCTGCAAATTATTTGAATCTGTGCAAAATCTAAACTTGATGATTCTTTAATCTTTTAACACATGCATTATATCTAAAATTATTACCATTTTTGAGAATATTGTTTACATAATTTTAAGATATAACGCAAAGGTATTTTCAAAAAACAGTTATATTTTTGACTATTATCCATTATTTTCATTTTTTATTAAAGTTTGTACTTTTTTAAATTACATTGTGGATTTATTTTTTCAAAAATGTTAATATTTTTCGTGATATTAAAAATGTACTGTTAAAAAGTTTATTATTGTACTATAATATATGAATTTAAAGGTGAGTGAGAATATCGTGCAATACAGTAATTCGTACAGTTTTTTTCAAAAATTAATGATAACATTTGTCATATTTTAAATTAGTTGTAGTTATGTTATTTTAAAATTTTGAAATAATAATAAACAGTGATCAAAAATTAAATTCAACTTAATAGTATAAAATTAATATGTAAAATAATGTTAACATCGTACTACTATGTTATTAACGACTATGTACCTATAGATATTTAATTGATAAATAAATGTAGTTTAAAATATTTAATTTAATATTCGAAATAAATATTAAATATTTTTTCTTATACTTAAAATATTTGTAATATTCTTAAATTAAATAATATTTACTTGTTAACTGCCGGTATATTTTATATATTTTAAATTACGTGATAGTGTTGGTTTTAAAATTATACCTTATATCTGTGTGGTTTCTTTTTTTTGGCTGTAGAACAACGGTCTCCAAAAGTTTCAAGTACCTATTATTGATCGGTTGAAAATTGAGTCTTGTTGGTATTTTAGTGAAGTATTCTTTCAATGTTGTTTTTATCGACCATATTAGAAAAAACTGTGAATTGCCATTGAAATGTTTTAAAAATATGTCCACAAGAACATAGGTTAGATCATCACAACCTCAGAATCGTTTTCGAGAGCTATTTATTATTTACCAATTTTTCATCTCATGAAAGGAAAATTATACTATTTATAATAAAATATGTGTTTTGTACCTAATGTTTATGTCACTTAAGTCTTTTAATTTCAATTATATAACTTTAATTTTTACTAAGTTTAACTACCTACGTATGAAACATATCCATTTTTTTTTATCGTCAATTACATTTTTAATTAATTTTGGTATAATGTAAAAATAATTTCCATTTTAAACTAAAAAAATATTATAAGAACTCTATAAGTTATAGCATTCCAATTTTAATTTAAAATGCCTTACTCGTGGACCATTTCTACAACCAATATTTAAATTTAAAAATAAAAACACGTAATATACACGATTAATCCCAACAACATACGCTATACTTAGATCATTTTTTAAATACTGTTATATTTCATTATCACATTGAAATTAATTGTGTACATCCATTACCTATGTAATAATAATTACATTACATTAACTTTTTCAATAGAAAAGTATTTTGGTTTTTTTTTATTAGATTACATAATTTCAGTAAATAATTTAACAAACATCCTTTGTGTTATACTCGGATATTGTTATAGTATATAATATAAGCAAAATTTATATTTTAGCTTATCTTTTTCAGATAATAGTTTAACCAATTATTGATATTTTTAAAATAATTTTGATTAAATTACTAAATTTTCAAAATATTGACTTACAAAACTTCATTAAGAAATTAAAATTCAAACTAACGAATAAATTTTAAACTGTAAATTATAATTATTACTCAATATTATATATTTTTTAATCTTTTTTATTATTTCATTATTATCTATACCTATAATATTAATATTACTTAATAGTTGTTAACTCGTTTAAATTAATTTCTTGTGCTAAAATTCCATAAAACACGACATATATTTCCCATATGATTAAACTACTTAGACTAAATTAGGTAGAGTTTACAACATTTTAATTTAATGAAATAAATTTTGTTTTCTTTTAACCATTTAAATGTTTTTGAATAGTATTACTTATCACAATGGGAGTAATATAGTTTTTATTGTTATTAAAATTTTCTTGGTATATAATGATATGATACATTTTTTTTTTTTAATTTTTAGTTGAGATTTTGGCTGTATTATTTTTTTGTACAGTGGTAATTTATTACATTTTACTAGGAAAAACATCGCATTATTTTAATATTATTGGTCATGTAAATCAAAAAATCGAATAGTAAGAATATTGAGAAATATTTATAGGTACTTATGATTTCAAACCATCATTATACTTTTTACACTTAACATAATAATGCTAGAAAACCATTTCGTTCAAGCCTAACACGGTTATTATATTTTCTGAGTATTGCCTGAAAATATTGGTTATTCGTATTTAAATAATAACTTGAGTCTATAAATAGTTTAAAAAAAAAATACATTTTCTAGTATATCCATCATAGATACTATACTCGTATTACTACGATTTGTTGAATTCCTAATCACGAGCTTGTAACGCATTTACATCGGTTTTATAATGCATGTTATTAAAAAATATATATTTTGAAGAGCAATTTAATTTGATAACATTATGAAGGGTTATTAAATATTGCATAGTATAGTATAATATTCGTACAACAACTAAAAAGTGTCGAGACTTGCTAACGCCCGTGTATTATTTGAAATGGTCGACATATTTTAATAACGTTACATTTAATAATAAAAAGAAATACATATAATAAAGTAAAATAAATAAAAAGGTCATATTGTATACACAACGAACACAAACCATAATATGAACTTATATTGATATAATTGATATTTATTTCATAACGGAATATGAACCTTATTGTTTCTGTGTTAAAGTTATCACTTCGTTGAAACTCATCCAAAACAAAAAAACTCTTAAACCATATAATATATTATACTATACATGAACTTGCTGAATATTATTTTATTACATAATATAATATATAATTTAAATCACTTGGTCGTGTTAAGATGAGAGAGACCTGTATGTGTTGTTTTCATATTGCATATGTACAATAGAGACCATTTAATGAATTGACTAATTATTCAATTTCTCGGCGAGATTATGGTCTAGACTCTAGAGTATCTCGGTAGCTTTAATTATTATTTTAAATTTTAATTAAATTATGATAGTTTTAAAATGTATAGATGATTCACAATTTTAAAATGATCTTATCTTGCTTCATAATTAAAATATCCACAGAACTCTCCAAATTTCCGTAGTTAATAATCTTCTTTTACCTTTTTATAATTGGTCAATTAACTGTATTTTTAAAAATATAAGAGTAAAATGGTTTATCGCGAATATAAAGTTTGTAAAATAGAGACAAGACATGACATGTTCATGCCTTTCTCTTAACTATTAGTAAAATTATCATTAGTCGCTAAATTAAACATATAACCCCAACAATATTGTTATACAATTTGATAATATAAATATGTGTTAGTCGATAAATCATTTCCTAATGTCTTATGACGTGATAAGAATGTAATAACTATTTATAAAAGTGATAAAATATTTTTTTATTGGCATAGTATAATTAGTTATATTTCATATGCTTGTATTACTGATCTGAAGATAGGAAAGCTATTTAAAATATATAACTATAAAATAAAGTTGTATTATTGTGTTTTTATTTGAGTTGTTGTATAATAACAGAAAGATTATTCATTTTTCAATACATATAGATAGTACACCTATTCGTATTTAACAGTAATATAAGTTATATATTAAAATGAAAGTAATAAGAATTGGTTTTTAAAAACATAAAACATATCGAACATTTCTTGTTATTTGATAAAATTATATTACCTGATATTATTATACATAATAATGATAATAATAATAATAACAAAATAAATAAAAAATAAAAATGGTATGATTAATAGCTTACTACAACATTATTATTATTGTTATAGCTTTAAACGATATATCTTTATTAACGTGAATTCAGTTTGAAAAAATAAATCAAAATTGGATGTAATTATATAATATAAAAAAATAAAAAATATAAGCTTTATATTTATGGTATTTTTATAGTACCATACTGAATGAATTTATACTTTGGTTATGTATTGGAAAATTTCGTAGTTGTATACCTTATCGCCAACGTAACAATTATTTAAAATTCATTATTATTATTTATTTTAGTCTCACGTTAGAAGTTAATATTAAACGCATATGAAATATATCAGGTAGATGTAAAAAATATAAAGATTAACTATTTTTCAACTTTTTTTAAAAAAAAAAATCTGTCCTTAGTACATTTCAGGTCAAAAAACACTTATCCAGTATGTACATTGAAAAAATACGAAACCAGCCGGACTAAAAACTTTTGACGGAACCTAAATGATTTGGGTGAAAAACAAATCCTGTACAACTTTATTGCAGGTAATCAATCGTTATATAAAATGAAACAATATAGGTAATATCAGTACTTATTAAAATAAAGGGTAAGAAGTTTAATAAAATGTCATAAAATTATAACAAATTTTTATTGCTTGAAAATTATAAGTAATTTGAATACTATTACCTAATTTGTAGTAATTTATTAACCTATTAAAAAAAAAAGTTGATTTATGCCCCACATGAATTCAAGCTCTTAGAAATTCTAGTTATTTTTTTTTCAATTTTATTATTTCCATCATCCGTCGCACGTATTTATGTTTTATGTTTATAAATGTTGACCTATACTTTCCGATTTTTAATGTGAAGTTATGTGCGCGAATTTTCATTATGGATAAAAACCATTGTTTGTAATCACTAATCATCGATTAGCGACCCATGGAAATTATTGTACGTGTTAACTAGAATAATGACATATTAGTGCACACTTTTTTTTTTGTCAAATATGGAAAATAATGAGTTTTATAATTTTCAAACGTTACTACGTATTGCATTATACAGTATTATACACGTTATATTTACCACAGATAAATAATGTACTATTCTGTTTGTAAATATAAAAAATGAGTTCATATAATAGTATATAATATTATAATATACAAAACAATAAATAAACCACGAAAAAAAATGCAAAAAAGAAGCTAAGTAAGTCACACTGTTGTAAAGTTAGTGTCGAGTGTACCTTGTTATTATATTGATTATTATGATAAATTTATTAAATTTTAATTCAATGTTAAACCATTATTGCATAATAAAACGATTATGATTGGAAACAATGTATACAATTGTATTTCTCAGGATGTTCTATAATTTATTTATATTGTTGGGTATTAGTAATATGGAAATTGTATTTATTTTTACCAAAACCTTAACATTTAAAATATTATATATTTATATCATAATTTATTATCTTTGTTTTTAACTTGTAATACTCACATACCATAAAATGGTGCTAATATATTCATACTATAAATAGTCTAATATTAATAAAATTGATTTAAACTTTTTTTTTTTATAGAAAATAATAATATTAATAATATGTCTAATAGTGAAAAGTTATAGGTTACTAAACAATATATTTTTGAATTATAAAAAAATAATATTTTTATAATGATAAATAAAGATTTTTATGAAAAATTCATAAAAAAAAACCTTGCATTAAATAGTCAACTTCTTGATCAAAAATACCTAGGTAAAGTTCTTATAAAAAAACATATAAAATATTTATACAATTTACATGTATATAAAGTATTAATATTATTGTTTGGTGAAAATTTTCAATTATTTACAATTATTCTTTTTAAATTAAAACCAAATATCAAAAATGTGTACCTATTTCGTAACTTAATCTCC
Source organism: Rhopalosiphum padi (assembly GCF_020882245.1). Classification (NCBI taxonomy): domain Eukaryota; kingdom Metazoa; phylum Arthropoda; class Insecta; order Hemiptera; family Aphididae; genus Rhopalosiphum; species Rhopalosiphum padi. Next base: position 13,297,635 of record NC_083598.1, on the reverse strand, counting down.
GGTTTTTTTTAATTTTAAGTTTTTCTCGATTATTAAAAAAAGTATATAGACCCACACCCCATATATTCATATCTATTTTTAATTTTCTATGGAAAACCGATCTTAAGTTGATGATCATAACAGTTCTACTGCTTCAAAAGGCGACGACAGACATATACAATTAAATTAAAAACACATTGTCGTAAAATTAACAGATAGGTATGCAATGTTTGTTGTTCCACTCAGAATCTAAATCATTTAGATGATTAGTAATTTATACGCGAATACGGAACAACAATAATATTATTATGCATATGATAGAGTGGCATATAGCACACATATTATGTAAGCGTATAAGAAATTATTATGCATTAAAGCGATCGCGATGGTGTACGTGTTATTGAACGCAATTGTACAAATAGGTACGAAAAAAACGTCTTACAAGTTATATATTATATTATTAATGTAACTGTATAATATATTGTGTTTATAAGAAGTATAGAGTGTTTATATTTTGTAGTGAATTATTTTGCTTACAACAAGTACCGCGTATATCATTTTATTATTGTTATCTATGGAACATAAACATTGATTTCGCACATGTACGTAATTTTATGAATAATAAACGAACCAATGACTACAATGAAAAAAAAAATTGAAATGTATTATAGTCCCTAAGTAAAAAATAAATATATTATACCGTGTTTTCAAATACTCAGGATAAATGTATCATAATTATTATTAATTATACGTTGTCGATTTCCTATCGAATCACCACCAGCTGCATGTAAAACGCGAGCGGAATAATAATTTTCAAAACCTATTAAATTATTAATACTGTGTTCAAAAAGCATGTACGCGTTCGTATCGTAATAAACACGCATATGCCACTATTCTATGCATAGTATATTCAACAATAATTAGTCGAGAGCAATCACACCTGTACAAAAATACTAATTCGGATTGATCATAATTTATGGTATACGACGATTCGGACGTTTTGGCGAGGAGGCTTGGGTGATTTAACAACTATGTACTCCACTAGGCTGCTATAATGATACAATAATATTGAACACATTCCAACAACAAATATGATTTTTGTTTTCCGAAATAATAATAACGCGCTATATACGCGTATAAAGGTTGAGAGATATAGAAATAGTCTAGTGTATTGTTTGGTTAGGGTACACTGAAGTCATAAAAAAAGAAGGTTAACCGGAGAATGATGGTCATATTTCGTTTCTCAAAATCGTCGTTATAGTGATATAGACATCAACAGACCGTATAAAGTTGTCACCTTGTATGCGATTCATCCTATAGATATTTCTGTGGATGAAAAATTGTTTCTACTCAAAAAACTCGTTTGCAGGACTCGCTCGCATTTCAACTGGTTAATAATGTGGTTTCATTCCCTATCCTTAATTGTTTTCAATATAAACCTGAAATGTTTTCAAACAAAAATTTTGTAAACATGTTAATATTATTATTATTGTACATACAGTATAACTTCATTGAATTGAGTGTTTCATATAATAATAATATATGCCAATAAATTACGACTATTATTATTATTATAACACGGTACTTCATCATTGCAATATTTTTTATAAAAACTTTTTTTTCATTGTTATTTCAAAACATTTTTTAATATAAAACTGACCATTTAGCAGTTACGGGAAAGAAACTTTGTTATGATTTATTTATCGACTGTATTATTAAATGGTTTTTCGACGGGAAGTAGTTTACAGCTTAACCTACAACACGCGTTATATAATACGGTTTATCTGTTTAATTATTATTGCATACGGAATATGTGAAAAAACAAAAAAAGTAAATAAAATATACTAAAAAATTAACTGAACTTAACCTTACCTTGCAGTATATAGTATAATAATATAAGTATTAAGTTCTATATTATAAATTAATAAAAAAAAAACATGGTATGCATATAATTGAAATTATACTAATAAAATGTATGGCTCAAAACAATTTAGAGAGTTGAGCATTGATCATACTTTATAAATTACTCCTTGTATATTAGTCAATTGTTGTATAAATACACATTATGTTCGTTATCATCATAAGTACAACGTAATACTTTAACCTAACCATACAATTTTAAACGCATATTTTTGAAAAAATACCAAAGATTAAAAATGTAATAATATATTTAATTTAGTATTATAATGATACATTTACATGTAAAAATCAACAATTAATATAAGTATAAAATAGACAATTTTAATGGTCATAGATTTTTGTATCTTTGTTTATGTTTTCATTGAACTATTTTTTCAAAAAATATGTAAATCGTGTAAGTCATATAAATGTATGCTTTAACACATCCTAGCATCATTTGATTTGCAATAAACACTGAAGAATTTAATAATCATATTTAAGGAATAATAAATTGTCATACCTTCATATAATACTCAACAATTATTGTATTTTTAAAAAAAAAATCAAGAACTATGTTTGAAAAATAATGTATTTTATATGATTTAATTATAATATGTTTGTTAATGGGTTTATCGCAAATATAGTTTATATGGTATTTAATATAATATACAAGACATAATAAATTCCAAAATGCACAATCGATTTCGATTAAAGTATAACACACAACTAGCGATCGGGTTTCTGGTACAATATATTACCGATTTAACGCAAATAGGGTGTAACCCACGAGGAGTTGTCATTTATTGTACGTTTACACTACTAAAGCACCGTCGCATCTACGAATAGCACGTACTGTACCCACTATGATATATCTACTGACGTTTTATTTATTGTATATAATATTCCGGTCGTGGTTCGGGTGGAAACGGTATACAAAATTATATCACTCTTCATGGGCAAAACACAAATAAAATAAAAACAAACACTAAGAATAAACTTTGAACGCGTTTACATATGAATCGGTAGGTATCTTCCTAGCTCGGTGATGACGTCCACGTACATCTATATAATACGTATAGGTGTGTACAGTATTGTAGTGTTTATTTTTTTATTTGCATTGTACTCTGGCCAAAAATCCCCAAACGCACTAGAGAATGAGAAATAACGATTTTGCATTGATATTCACTTAAGTCAATATATAATTTCGATAAACCCGTGAAATTCCGCCCACGACGAGTCCAAACCAGTGATGTGATTAAGGAACATGTAGTTGCGGTCTGGTTACCAGAACCATCACGCAACAGAGATTTTAAATTTTTAAACGCTTTACAGAAATAAGACACGTATGTCCGCCGCACGCCCATTTCTATCTCCGCCATTGTGGACCACATGGCGACGATTTATAATCCTTCATAATCGTATTTATTTATGTACATTATAGATCCGAATTCCCGGAAAAAACGCACGTCGAAAATCCGTATACTTGGAAGTACTTATATTATAATATATAAACTATAAAGGTATACACATTTTGCGACACTCAATTTATGAAAAGATAAATATAATATAAGATAATATTATAATTGAGAATGTTACAGGCAAAGTATTATACAAACCATATTGTTTTAATCTCGGAAATTTATACAAAATACTTCTTCAAAACGTTCAGCGCTGTTCTCGTATAACTATAAAACCAATATGTACCCGAGCACGGTCCAATTGTTTGCATAAGACGTATGAAATTCGCGTAAAAGTAAAAGTATTTGATTATTAAATTGTATTTCTTATCATCGAAATCAAAACAACCCTACTTAAGTTTATATTAATGAGCTTAACGAAAACAAATTATTTACATGTTAAATATAGACATCTCAAAACTTATGGTGGATTTTATGGTAACTCAAAAATGAACATCTTTATGTTGCCACCTAACCGACCATCAACATGCATAAAATGTAATATTACCACATTTCGCATTTAAATCGTGATTGTTATATGATGTATGCCAATACAATGTTGTTTCGAAGTCAAAATTAATAATTTTATAACTACAGTATACATTTTCTTAAGTTGCATCAAAGTTATTTATGTTTCGATACAGATAATTATAAAAGCTGAAAATGCGACAACGTATCGTACAAAATGTTAATTTTGTCAAAAGTTTTCTAATGAATAACGACGACGACACCGTAAATCAATATTTTACACGCTCGTGAACCTATGATATATTATTATTTGTCAAAAATAAATGTATTTTATGTGCGTATATTATATACAGAGTGATTATTTTAACAAAAATTATCTTGAAAAGTATAACGTTTTCAAAGTATATATTTTTTTTTACAATATTTTAATCCGTTATAAATTATGAAATTAAAAATCCAAGTTAAAATATAAAACAGTAAAAAAAAATAACAGTCAAAAATATAATGTTATTTTTTAATGACTTAAATCTTGAGTGACACAAAAAAAATATTTTTTACAAACATCTAATAATTTTCGAGGTAATGATTGTTTACTTTAAAAAAATCATCATGTATTTTAAATAAGAACTTTGTTTTGGTGAAACTTTTGTACACTAACTGAACTTTTGTCAACTTGCTGTATATTTGACGGGATAGGTTTTTTTTGTACAAAACTTTTACATACCTTAAGCAACATAAAAAAGTATGATTTTCCTATAGGAACATATTGTTATAATATATTAATGATTACTTATTTCATAGTAAAACTACAAAGTTCGGTTAAGGTACATACAGAATAACATCAGTTATAAACATTTTAAATCTATAACATTTTATGAGATGTAAAAAAGCAAATCTAGAATTAGTAATTTTGTAAGTCAAAATTATATTACTATATTTGTTTAATCCTACATATCGAGAATAATTATAGTCTAGAATCTAGATAAGTACAAAGAGCATTATAATATAGAATTTATTATAATTAATTACATTACATTGTATTATAATGAGTACTATTACATATAATTATATACAAAGTAATCAATTTAAGTGTTTACATTGATTATTTCAAAAAATTATATTTTTTTTTTACAGAATTTATTATTTAAAAATGTAAGTTTTGAAAAATTTATATTGTTAAATTTTTTTTCATTTTTATATTTTACTTTTTTGAATTAAAAATTAGGTTATTATAATATAATATTCCTATGCAGAATATTTTTCAGAGTATTTCGATACATAAGAATTGAATTTAAAATAAGTAGTCAAGTATTATTCCACAAAATATCAGTTCATTACTTCATTAAGTTAAACTTTTAATTATTAAAACTTACTAATATACTAGTTCGAAATTTGATTTTTATATATTTAAATACTCCAATAATAATATTCAAATTCGAAATATGAAGTTATTAAAAATGAATGATGTAATTTAAAAAAGTAAAAATTTAATTAATTATAACGATAAAAATAGTGATATTCATATTTTTTTAGAATGTTGTTTTAAAATGACTAAGTGATGAAAATAAATATTTTCAAACATGTACAAACTTTTTAAAATAATGAGTGTAGACACTTGAATGAATCACCTGGTTCATATATATATTATTATGTTTTGATATACCTTACTATAAAATATTATCGTTTTGTCGTTAATGGAAATGCCATTTCATAATAATGTTATTTTTGTGATATTATCATGTTATTATTTCAATTGTATTATGATTATACGATATAAATATATAATAATATATTGCAATGTACATACTATTATACTATAATAGTAATAAGTCATGGTCCCGTACGCGCAAAAGCATCAATATTGCATATCCAATGCGCCGTGTTAATGTTTTAATATTTTATTAATAATAATTGTATTATTGTCTTGTGGATACATCTGAGTGTAATATTTAGTCATTTATAAGCTTGAAATATTTTACAGAATCGTGCAGAATGCATTTATACATATATACAAATACAGTAATTATGTTTTATCATACATCAATTATTCAGAGAATAAAATTAAATTTGCTTTATGTGGAAATATCAGTTATGTTTAGTATAATATATCAGCAGTATGTATTAAATGTTCAAGAGGAAATTTTCATACTCTGTATTAGTGAACTGCAAATACAAATTAAAATAATTTAGATTTGGTAATAAATAATAAATACTATTCATTTATTATTTTAATGTGCATTATTAAATAACATATAAATACGAAATGAGAATTATTATATATGATATTAATCGTATGGAATACGTTGTATACAGGTTTCCATAATATTCAAATAGAACAATCACTTCCAAGAATTAATTTAAATTTGAAACTGTGGCTTAATGTATATCTTATAATATAAATCATGTACTTTTAATTTTTAATTTTATGTAACCTTGTATCTAAATTTAATGTGTGGTTATGATATTTTAATACAATTTTAGTTTTAATATAGTTATAACATTAATGATATTACTTATAACAAATCTTTATTGAATTTTTACAAAATGTGTAAGGAGATTGATTGTCTGTGTCATCCAATTTATTATTGCCTTTTGTTTCTACTTTTTAATGACTAATGACTAATAAACATGCAGTGTAATTAATAAATAAAAATTAATTATATATAAAAAAAATAATCTATAATTAATAATGATATTTTACTTTATAATATACATCAATAAGATATCAATATATTTCGTTATTGTTTGAACACCATCTCAGTAAAATTATTGATAAACGAATATGAAGTTTAAAAATTGTAATTTTATTTGGGACACTAAAGATGAAAAAAATATTAATTTTCGATAACAAAAAATAATATGTAAAACTTTTGGTATTTAAAATACTTAAAACTTCTAGAATTAAAAGTTTTTATAACGAATAATGAATAATTTTATTCAATGAACTATATTAAAATTAATGGAAATAAAAATTAAGTTAATAAAAGTGCACTTCAATACAAAAAGAAAACTTTATTTTTGTTGCTATTTTCTTCTATATGATCCCAAATAATATAATTTACCTGTTATTTTTTAATAATTATTCTCTCTAATATCTCAATGACTATCATTTATATAAATGGTAATTTTTATACATTAAAAAGTTGTAACATGATTGTTCTTCAAACACGAAATTGATAATTATTAAGGTTTTAACGCGTTTTAGGAATTAAATTATTTTTAATAGTTATCATAAGTTTAAATATCATAAAAACAAATTTTAACTATAATACAAAGTAACTATAGATCTTTCCTCGTTATAAAAAACTGATTATCAAGCATAAAATGTCTCTACACGTCACTATATTAGATGTGTTCGTTTTGAGTCATTGGAGGTTCGAGTGAAGAATAAACCAGTTGTTAAATTTGGACAAAGAATAACAACAATATATAATTTAAAAAAAAAATGGAGGAGAAACACTCATATGTATGTGTCCGTAACAGATCTAACGTTGTCGTGACCAGAAAATCATATCAAAATAAAATATTGAGCATCACTCACCCGAGGCGTGGTTGAACGCTCAAGGAGGCTCAAGAATACCGATCCCGACTAGACGGGGCTACCACCGCTAACTGTTCGTCCAAGAACGGTAGATGCATACTGAAGACACCACCCGTATACGTACTATGTTATCACGTGACGATTACAAGTTTATAAGTTTTGTTATTGCAAATCGGTATTGCGATCACGAGACGACGAGGACGTTTTTTTTTTGTTTTTATTCGCTTCTCGCCGAGACGCGCACTCCTCCGCGAAAATACCAAAAACACACGTTCGACGCACTCGGACGCTACGTAATTATTGAACTTATAAACGTGACTATTTGCTCAATAGGCGGGTACGTACGCATTCGTGTGATTAGAGGTACAGCGCGGTCGGGGGATAACGAGTCCGTCGACGAACACGCGCGAGTCACCCCGCCCCCCGGTCCGGAAAAACTGGTCGTTTTACGGCGGCGTATGAACGACGACTGATGCGAACGGACAAGCGGCGGCATCGGTGGTAACGGTGACAGTCGTGTAGTCTCGCCCGCCGCCAACGTCAAATCTCGCGCGCGCCTCCCCGCGGGCGAGTTCTGAAAATGACCATCGTGGCGTCACGCCACCGTAATAATAATAATACCATTAAAACGCCGAGACAACTGCAGCTGCTATTGCTCGACCTCCGACCCCCGTCACTCGGACGCGGAATATTATTAATAATCGCACGGCGGTGATGATGGCCAGAAATTTAATTATTTAAATCACCGGACACGCGTTTTGTCGTCGTCGTCGAATATTATCGTTTTCGTCGAACGACCACCACTACCCCGTCATAACCTAACCGTGACCACTATAATATCTATAATTCCACACATAACGAATCTTCGTATGATTATCCTGTTCAATGTGACATATTCCCCGACGTCATATTATATATATTATAATTATCCCTCTTGAATGCAACTCGTTGCATAGATATACGACGACGGATGGTGATAACTGATAATGCATACGTCTTTTTTATTGCAAAAGCTTACAAAGGTATTTGGACTGTGTTACTACATAATATCATGTTAAATTGCAAATCATATAGGAGCAACGATTCAGAGGGAGCTTAAATCCTCAATTTTGAAACCAGCAATCGTATGATTCATGCCATTTATAATAAATTGATATTAACATTAATTATGCAATACAAATAAATTAATAATAATTTTGTAATTATCAAAATAATACTGTTGGATTTACGGTTAGGAAATGTTGACATAATACGAGTATTAGTCGTGATTCGTATAAAACTAATTATCAATATCGAAACTTTCAAAAAATATACATTGTTTTTTATTAAAATAATTATTTATTACAAATATTTAATTACAAGTATTCTTAAAACATTATGGTTTCTCTATCTTCTATAAGCAAAGCTCGAGTTGAAGGTAGACAGTTATTTTCTTAAAATATACACACTTTATATATTTATAATGAAATGCAGACTATATAGAAATGATGACAAAATACAAAGTAATTTCTCGAGTTTACAATTTAGATATAAAACAATTTGATAAAGATTTATTAATAATAATATTATTTTATTTACTCTATGATGTTTTTTTTAATTATTATTTAGATAATTGAATTATGTAGGTCTGAAATAATTAACAAATTGCTGACCTATACCTTTTTTTGTATGCTTTACATTTATATTTAAATTAATATGTCTTAAAGACTCACGTTTACTTATAAATGGATCCAGTTTAGAGTGATTGTTTGATATAAATGATAAAGAATATTTTGTATAAAGCAAATTAAAAAGGAAGTACACATATATATCTTTTAAATTAAATATAATAATATAAATTACATAATATTTCTAAATGGTCACTACAAATTCATTATGCATGTTTATTTCCGAGATATTATAAGGGACACGTCATACTAAACTCTGAGATATCGTCACATACGTGATCTGTAGGATTAAAAGAACTTACTTGTGTATTAAACATTTATCCTGATAATTAGACTATTTATGAATTATGATAGAGGAAAAAAGTAGGAACTAGTAAAAAAATTCTTTCATTTTAGCTATAATATTACCTATCTATATGTTTTTTTTGTTTGTGTGAGCTTGCTATTGTCTTTCATCACTTTTAAGATCAAAACAAATGTAAGTTGAAATTATATTTATTATTGAGTCACTAGAAGGCCTCCTTCCTCACGTATACCATTGTTTAGTTTTTTCTATATAATGTATCTAATATATTTATTATGTTTTGGAGTATAGACTGTAAATATTTTTTTTTTGTTAAAAAAATTAAATTTAAGAGTGATTTGTGATAGATAATTTTGATCTTGTATTTACTTAGGGGGCAAAAATACATACACATTAAATAAATATAAAATATTCATAGAAGTAGAGGCTAATATCTCATCTTCACTCAAAATCTTTTATCGTACACAATAATGTATATGATATTATAAATATATATATATAAAATACATTTAACACATTCATTACCTATCCAACGATGAAGTACATTCAAAACTTACTATACATCAGAATAACTATCTTAGATTTGCTATTATTACAGATCATGTACAATAATTTTTTTTTTATGTATATACGTACGACTATATTAACTATTTAAAATTTATTTAAAATGTATAAGATTTTTGTATAAGCTAAAGTAAAAGTATAGTCTGTCCTGATATTAGAAGCTTTCCATTAACGATATTGTTGTTAAAATAATGTTACAAATTAAATGATCTATAAATATAAATTTTAAATAAATAATTATTATAATACAATTGCCTAATAATAAAACTAAACTTCAGAGTTATTATAGCACTATATTTCAAGAAGAGTCGCTATTATTATTTTTATTTGCTAGAAAGTATTATATTATATCATAATTATTTTTATGACATTTATAAATATTATAATTTAATAATTAATTGTTCAATCATTTTATGTATCATAACATATTGCCACTAATACATACAGTGTAATATAATAGTATATCAACGTTTATATTTCTACGTTTGTTATTCTGTTACATAGATGATATTAAATGTATTTAAATAAAGATAACTATGAATTATGATTTGTTATAGACCCAACACAATAATAATAACGTCATGAAATAAACTGGGTGATTTACCAAGCACGCTCACCCTTCATTTTTCATTTAATAATGACTTTGCTCCAATTTTGATTCGTGGTATTTTTAAGTTTATTTAAAGATCATGTACTAAATACTTTGATTTATTTATATTTTTAAATTTTAAACAGTGTTCTATGGAGATATAAACGTCGTTTTTTCAAACCTTCTTTACTCCGGTTTGTTAAGCGGATGATTTATTGAATATTTTGTAGTATCCAAATCAAAATGTTAATAAATAGTTTCTAAGTTATTAACCTATTTATATTTAGGAAAATTAATAGACTATAAATTTTTTTTACTAAATATAAAATATATTGTGTTGTATTGAATCTAGTACATATTATAGGTACTCCTCCATTTTTTTTCAAATTATATAATATTGGTTTTTTGATATCAATTAGGTACTATAATTTTCATATCATAATAGCAACTATATTATTCAAATCTATATTATTATGAACATATTATCCTTGGTACACACAGTTAAATTAACTCAGGTACTAATTATTTGAATTTAAATTTAGATACATCAACATTTTCAAAAAAGTCATCTGATTAATAATTTACGAGAAAAAAAAATATTAATTTATTAATAAAGTTTGTATCAAATGTAAACTGTGGATGATGGAAGCAAGTGAAGATGAAGCATGGTATTTATATCCTTAAATACTTATCTTAGAAAATTATTATTTTATAATGTTTTATACAATACTGATAAAGCAGATAGTTATTATAATATACGTAATATAATAATATTATTATATAGGTAAGTTGTTTTTAACTTAGCCCATAATAATATAGATAGTTGTCTAACGAAAAATAGATGCTTCAAAATTAAATTGAATTTTACCCCAATATACATTTATTTTGGAACTTATATTTTCTTTTAATTATTTATTTTTCCATCGTAGTATAATATATTACATGAGAAAACTTCCCAAAATCGGGAAATACAATTAAAAACTTTATGTGTATATTTTAAAGTACACGAGACAAAACTATAACAATAATGCTTTCAATCAAAAAATTTCAAAGATTTAACAGCATGAATAAAACATTAAAATCAAATAAATATTCAAAATTCAACGTTAAAAAGGTACAGACGAGATGAAGGACGTAACATTACATTTTAGTGAGATAAGAATTTTTATAACTATTACACAGAACAAGAAATATTACATTAATTTGAAAAAAAAGGAATGTCACTCTTCTGTATTGTAGTTTACGAGTGTATCTTGCCATGGAGTAGATAACTGTACACAATGTGCTAATTTTTAATTTAATGTTAAATCATTAAATAGAAAAATAATCCTGAACAGAGGCATCTGTTAGACAAAATATTTCTTAAGATATTTTATTATCTATAAATATTTCTATTTATCTTCTACTAATAATAAAATATGTTGAAGAATTTTTTTTCGTAAAAAAAGGGTCACTTATTGTAAATGAGTTAGCTGTTATCAACCTACAAGTTATTATTGATGTAGGGAAATTGAAGATAGATTAATGGTAAGAATACCTTAAAATTAAACTAACTATTTTAAAATTTAAAATTTCAAGTTCCCACGAATAATCGTTTTTGAATTTCAGAAATTTTACAAAAATCCTTTTTTTTATTTAAATATTCAACTTCGTTAAATTTTAAAATTAAATATCTGTAGAAAAAAATTATAATCATACATATAATATCATATCAATCATCGTCATCTTTTATTTATTTAACAATATTTCATTCTGTATAAACAATTATAATTTAAGTAATACTAGTAATAGTAGAATATTATAAAATTTATATGAAATCATATATTTTTATCACTTTTATCGTTATTCAATGATAACTAATTTTAGAATACCATTACTAAATAACAAAAATTATAATAAGATAAATCGTTATTCATTACTAACGTGATAAAAATTTGAATTTATATAACTTGTAAAAATTGTATGACTACGCTATTTTTATTATTATTATTTTTTCTCTCTATTATAACTTAGTCACGGTATGTCTCGAATCGCTGTTTGGTTTTAGATATTTTTATATTATCATGAGACATAATATTAACATTATACCCGTCTAGTGGTGTCTACCAGAAAAGTACACACAATCTTTAGTTTCGTCTAATCGTGCTGGTGCTGCTTCATCTCAATTTTTTTCTCAAGACCTTTAGTATTATACTTTTAAGCAATCTTTAATTGGTTATTTATATTTACAACTGGCTCAATTGCTTGGAACACGCTTTACGTCCAACTATGCGAAACTGTTAGTACGACTAGCCCCTCACCCTTATGTCATATCTACGCTTCTCACAAATCTCCTTAAAGTCTCATTTAAACTTATTAGGGTTGTCAATCTGTGGGTAAATGCTTTTAGAAAGGTCACAAAATTGTACCAAAATGTTTTTTATATAAAAATACTGTATTTGAATAGAAATTCCTTAAATTTACTAATGTATGCAAAATACTTTGGTTATAATATTGTCGTGCACTGTTATCAGATATCGAGACAAATTAAAAATATTGAGATAACAACTTGTTATGAGAAATATATATGAACTTAATAAAGTATTAAATTGATCATTATACGTAGAAAAGGTAATTCATTTTTTATTGACTTTAATTGAAAATATATACCTACTATGGTAAATAAAAAAATATATTAAATACTTAATTATATTTTATTATAGTAAAGCTTATTTTTATTTATCTGAATTTTCTATTTCCAAAAATAACTTAACCTGCAGTTTATTGAAATAATACCGAAGAAAATAATTAAATAACCGTCCATGTTCATTATTATAATAATATATTATATGTATATATATATAATTCTGTCTTATATACTATGGTTACCGGATCGTTTGTTTTTGTTTTTAATTAAATTATTAAATAATTATTATAGTTAAGTTATCCAACAATAGGCTAGAGTAATATTAGGAATTGGAATTAAGTTCATCTATAATTTTTGAAAGAAGAAACTACCCACTAACGACCCTCCTGATTTATTTTTATTATAAAAAAATATTTATTATTTAAATATTGAAGACAAGCACTAGTTATGATTTTGATTGTATATATTTTATAATTTGTATTCATCAGTTATATCTCTTTTTGGTATTTTTCTTCATACCTTGAAATAAAATGCTCTACAATATGGTTTGAACAATTTGTAAAAAAAAACCAGTAAAGTTAGGTTTACTTAAAACTAGTTAGCCATCAGGATTTCCGAAGAAACGGCTAGACTCAATACATAAACCATATTTATAAACTTTTGAAAGTAGTGAATCTTTTTGGGTATTGGCCAGTTGCCCTCAACTAGGGTTTATAGCATTTTAAAAATATACCAGTTGCCTTCAACCAAATGTGCCAGTTTCCCTCAAAATAAATATATAATAATCATAATTATTGTATTATTCATATTATTTTTACAAATTTTACCGATCATTTAACACTACTTTTTTTATTATATGCATTTTTTTTATGTTACAAAATACAATACCTATATATCTTTATATGTTATTGAAAATATAATTTTATATTATTTTATTTTTTTGAAAAATAACATTGTATACCGCTTATATTTATTGTATTTATCCTTTTATAATAATATTATTATTATTTAACTTATATACCAATTTATCTCTCCTTTTTTATGGATTGGTATTATATACTTATTATAATCATGTATATAATATATGAAGGCAACTTGTACATTTAGTTGAGGGCAGCTGGTGCATTTTGCTCTAGATAGTTTGAGCCGTTTGAGGGGAATTGGTATAAAAAAAGGTACTTTTGAGGGAAACTGATACACGCCCATCCGTTTTACCTATAACAAACACATTGTGAAAAATAATATATATTAATATTATATGTGTATAATAATACAATGAATCACTCGAATTCCTTAACATGATATATTATAACTTATAATTTATAAGCGAGATAAAGTCAATATAATACATTTTAACCGTAAATTACAAAATTGTCTAATTTATAAAATACGTTCAGTCATTTTATCGCAACTTTAAATACATATATACGTATAGTTCTATACCAAATACTACATTCTATACGAATTTAATCTTGTCAACTATAATACTATAGATATTATGTATTTATGCAATACTAAATTACGGGTAAGTTATGTTAGGTAATAGGTACGGAATCATTCGTATTCAAAGAAAAATTAATTATAATTAACACCATCTAATAACATAGTCACAACTATTAGTTAAATTATTGTTCTTATATGTATGTGTACTTATACATAATTTATAACTATAAACTAATTCAAATACATTAAAATGTAAAAATTTTATGAAGACTCGTTGTTGGAATATATAGTCTTAATTAGTATTAATAATATATTATGTATTATGTGGTTTAACACCATGTTTTGGATTTATTATTTTCACCATAGATTTATTTTCTAATTGTGTTTACCTAAAGAAGTTTTCACCCAATTTTATACTTATATAAGAGTTTTCATAGGATCAAAAGTTATAGCAAATTGTTAATGAATCAAACCACGGGTAAGTTTTAATTTCGTTACCTTCTACACGACGTTATATATTATACTTCCGTTCTTCAGGTCAACCCTATATTACGCAGTGTGCATGCAATATTTACTCGTTAAAACTGGCAATCAACGGCCTAGGGCGTAATATACAAGTGATTCATTAGACGTCAGAGTTGACAAGCGAAAAAAACACAATGTTATAAAAAACATCAAAGTGGTGAAATGGAATGAGATCAAGTATAACAATTAAATATGTTTTGAATAGAATATTATGTTTTAGGTACCTAACTGTAATATTGGGATATAAAATAAATAATAAATAAGACGTAATAGAATATTAATAACATATCAATATATGTTATTGCATGATAGACAATAGACATAGCTGTATACTGTCTATAATATTATAATAAAAATTCGCCTTTTTTTAAACTAAAAGACATTTAAAAATATGACAGAAAAATTAAAACTTTAATCATGTTTGACTAATATCTACAAATTTTACATTTTAAAGTAATTTAACAAGTTAAGATATAGGTAAATTTATTTATTTTTGTAAAATTATTTTGTAATGATGCTGATGTTTTAGTTTTATTTATTCATATTAATTTTATTCGAATGGAAATAATGTAAAAAAAAAATTCAATATTAATAATAAATTTTGAAATAATGAGCGTTGTTCCATAAAAAAAAATCACGCATGCAGTACATGGCATATCGAATAATATGATAAATGCACAATAGCAATGTAAATGTAGGCCATATCAGATTTACGTCTCCTTTCGTCTAAATTCTTATTGTGTTAAATATGAATCAAAATTAGCACATTAAACCGACAGTTTATATTATGTTCATAATACTGTGATTGTAAATTTCATTTGTTATCTACTAAAAAACAAGATTTAAAATTAAAATTAAAAATTACATTTCTATTGTTTTCATGCCTGCAAATTTAAGTCAAAATTATAATACATTTATCTGTATTATAATATTTACTAGCAAATTGGATGTTTCAAAATGGTTTGTATAATATAACGAGTGGTAATTTTAGTATGGCCTGCGAAACGTATCCTTATAATTGACTACAAAGTGACTATGTCTCAAAGTTAACCAAGACTCGCAATTAGAAGTAAGTAGTGGGATTGATTGTCAAATTACTGAAGAACGTTAGACGAGTCTTAATACTATAGTTGATAGACGTAGTTACCATAGTTTGTTATTTTTTGACATTTGATGCCGGTAAACATTGATTAAATGGCGTATGTCCAAGTATAAGGTGTGACGTAGATCTATGGTTATATATTAGGTATAACTTGTAGTGTAAGTACTTGGACGTTTGACGTTTTTGTTCGTAATATACATAAGCCCGGGTACTTCAAGTAGGTATACTGATATAACCCTCAAAAACCTTATCTTATATTACCTAATTGACACTAATAAACAGTAAAACCCCGTAGAATAGTTAGCGCAGCTATGTAAGTTGTCTTACTCTCGTACACGTTTTTAGGTCAGCACGGACTAATGATGATTTACAATTATAAAAATGTTTAGTCGCCGTTATAGCATTCATTGTATTAGTAAAAAAATTACTAATTATCGAATAATATTATTATTTACAAAATAATACAACAGATCTATATCATAAGCTAACACACTGTATAAGACAATTTCGATAAACATCATAACACCATTAGTTATCACACCACACCAGTAATTGAAACGTTGGACGCAGTTTATTAGTTGTTATATGGCTATAAATTAAATATAAAAAGGATACAATTATATTTACGTTTGATAAACCTGGTAACAATTTAATAATGTATTATATATAAAGAATATATAAATTGTTATTTATTAAAAACTGAACAAATTTCATTCTGGAGGAAATAAATTAGACAAACAATTTAAAAAATATTTAATTATATTATAAGCTATAGGTAATGATTTATGGAAGCTAACATTATAAAGCAATCTAAAAATTAATTAGTCGAGTCTAATAGTTCACAATGTAATATAAAAAAATAAAGAGACGAAAACCAGAAACATGCAATTAAAAAATAAATACATTCTTTTATACGTTCAGTTCGACTAGAATATAAAACAAAAATCTTAACTAAGATGTTTGTCCATAATGTTGTACAAACATATAATAATAATTTATAGAACATACTATTGTTGTATGTATACAGTATTATCACAAATTTGTACTTTCATAGAGTTATTATTATTATTACTTTACTAATTTAGTGGTTTTATGGTACGTACTACGTAGTGTGGACTGTGCTACTGTGTAATGTGTACGACAAATTAAGATCACGGTTACACAATAAAACAATCAATAATCACCATCATATTAATAATATATTGTGTTTACATGATGATTTTGTACTTAATTTGTTACCATATGATATACATATAAAGGTTACGTCATTATTATTCTCGAAAACCACTTGGTTAATATACTAGATAATGACTATTTATTAATGTATCCTCATTTAAAAAAAAATTCAATAAAGTAAACACTTTTTATTCCTATCGAGAACTCAAGTACGTCGTCGAATAATCAAGGACCTCGACAGATTAATCGCAAATATATAGATTAATTTTGAGTTGTTAATAATTTTTATAATTTTATAAATTGTAATATTTTAAACATTTGTCTGTAAAGGTTTTTGCTAATAAACTTGTCAGTAAAATATTTTTATTATTACTATTGTTATTTTGAATCTATTTAAATTATTAATTATCAATTAAAATGTTTGCATTCAACGAGTAATAAGCCGAGTATAGCCGTATAGTCGCATATGGTAACGACTAATGGCCAACCAGACCAACGTATGATTTATTATGATTATGAACAATAATAATAAATATTTACTATTATTTTGATATTGTCTAGTAAGTTAGGAACGTCAATTTTCTAAATAATACAAAGCCAAAATAATTGTGTGTACCAGCTATTTTATAATATTGAATTGTTTGATTTACATGTTTGTTGTCTTATCGATTCTCCGAGTGTACCTAGCTAAAATTAAGTCTAAAAATATAAATAATGGTCTAAATACCAATAATAGTAATTTATGCTTATTTTTGAAAATTTCAATGGATAAAACAAAAGTCGTTTGAGATGTTATATTGCTGTATTCGTTATATAAACACGGGTATGATATAAGGAAATAACGAAAACAATATATTCTTGAAAACAAAATAATTATCAAACATATTTTGTTTATTTGTCAATATTGTAATATTTTCAATACAATTTGTAATTTAATTGAATATCGATTTATTAAATTTATTTCTAATACAGTGTTCTGTAGTACACGATACTCGTCTTTTTAGACATATTAATAATTATATTATGATATCTACCATATTAGAAATGGCAGTCATGCTTAGAATAATAAAATAAATAAGTAAATAAAAATAGTCGGGTCTTTAGTGTGTTAAAAATAATAAACAAGCATAAAATACGTATGTTGTTTTTGTTGAGAAATAGAAAAAAATAAAAATTTAAAAATAAACACCGTAAATATTTTTTTGTTTACAATGTTTGACGTGTTTGATTTTTTTTATTTTTTTTTGAGTTCGCGATAATTATAGAATTTTGAACTTTTTGTTCAGTTTGTTCGGTTAGGTTTTTTAAAAACTAAGTTTAGTTTGATTTTTTAAACTTTGAACAGTTTGACACATCTCTAGTAAATGTTACTGGAAATTGTTTTATTTTCAAAATGTACAATAAGCTTTTTCATTCAAAAGTTCAATAATATTATACCAGTGTCTCAGGCAATTATTACCCACATAAATTATTATCAGTGGGAGGGAGTAATAATCGTCTATAGTAACAGGTGATTATTACTATTCTATATTATTACCAAGGGAGTATTAATTACCTGTGACATCGATACGGCGGTACGGGAAAAAATAATATCCCAGGTTCAGTCAGTATATTATGCTGGCTTGTATTATTTTTTTTGTTTTACAATTATTGTTTTATTCCAAACCAATGCGGAAATGGGAGGGTGTTTGGGGATTCAACCGCGGGCTACTTGACATATGTTCATGTTTTGTGTGTGCATAATATAGTAGGACACTAGAGCAAGTTGCCTTTAGAGGATTTCACTGAATTGCTTGAATTACTGTTTATTAATAAAACATAACACATTTTTATGATACAGTTAGGTACTTATAACAAATTATTAGGTATTATATTATATTTTATAAAACGTTTTCTATCAATGATATGATGTAATAGTGACAGATTAATACCAAACAGAGAAATACGACAGGATTTTGATGTTAATAACTAGATAAAACACTTAATTATACAAAGTACGATTTAATGCATACCGAAATAAAATGTTGATATAATATAATACTTTATGATACAGGTGATCTGTTCACAATTTGAAGGCGAACGATGAAACAAGACTACTTCGGCTCACGTATATTATGTAGTAGCCCTAAAGATTATTATTATACATTTTGTAAAACAATCAAAAATCAACGAATGTAAAATCATACAAACATCACATAAATCACAAATCATATATACATTAGTGTATAATAATTCAATTATTTTAATATCTCATATTTTATTCTCACTGTACACGTTTTAGTTTCATATTACACGTAGTATACGGTATAATTAATACACATAGCTTCTCTATATATATATATATATATATTCAGGCATGAAATATTATAAGAGCAAGAGATTTTTAACATTAATTACATAATTTTGAACACATAAACACAAAAGTTTGACTAGTTTGAAAAGTCCATAAAAAAACACAAATAATAATTAAGCAATAATATTGTTATTTAGAATAATCAGAAAATGACCATAATGATATTCAATGATTATATGTAAAAAAAATAATACGTGTAAATATGATGGCCGACTATAGCTTGTAATATGTTATAAAAGCACTCATGACACATGAGACTATTTTAAAAAGTTTCATGGTTTTTTTTATAATATATCAGCCATTTCCTGAATGATAAAAATTACACCCAGGCCACAAGTCATTCACATTCTCGTTATGCTGTTTTCCAAATTAAGTGGCGTTCTCCCATCGCGTAGACGCTCTCGAGGACTCTTGACAGTTTCTCGGAGACCTCGAAGTGTCGGGTCATCATCCGCCGTGACGCCGTTATAAAATCACGTGATTAGATTTCCGCAGAAAGAGCCAACACACGTAATTTCCACAAATGTCTTGCGACAGCCATCTATCAGGTTTTTCTTTTTGACATCGAAATTAACCACTATCGCTCATGTATAGGCAGTTGAAGTTGCTCTGAAATTTGCTGAATTTTAACTTTAGGCTGTCACTAGACGAAATAATTCAGATATTATGCCGCAAAAGTGCAGTATCAACAGAGCTCGGAGACGACGTCTTGTATGGCCACGAATGTGCAGAGGTAACTAAGCTA